>NW_015386930.1:134397-156346 GCF_001527695.2 Protobothrops mucrosquamatus | reverse complement strand
GGGGGGGGGGGAATCAAGGCTGTTTTATGAACAGCTATTAGTTCTGCAATCATTTTAGGGGTGTGGGGCTAGGAAACAAAGCTGTTACCGTACTTTCTCCCTAGCAGATACTGTACTAATTCAGAAAGGAATGCATGACAAACCAAGAGATGGAACCGGCTGATTTATTTTACGGTTTAAAATGAAGGCATAAATTAATGTAAAGTTGCCAAATTTTTCTAGGAGGGTTTTTTCCCCTCCTTTTCCTCCTTTAATTATTTCCACCATACACATCCAGACATGATCCTTCAAATTATCCTTTATTCCTGCGCTTTCACTCAATTATAATTCGCAATTTGTCAATTTAGCATTCCATACCTCAAGCTATTTTTCATGGAAGAATTTCTCTTTATTCATTGCCAATTTCTTGAGTGTATCTGCTTAAAGTTTTTAAGAATAATTTTTATTAGTCTTCCAGAACCATCATGGATCCTATGTAAATTGAATACATAAATTAGGCTGCACTGCTAGCATATATAATGGCAGCTGTAATCTGAATACTTCAGCATTCAGTAACTAGTATTTACTATACTCTAGCTCTGTTAATATCATGGATATGCATGAAATGGAAACATTTGAGTTTTGTTCAGAGCTCAAACCACTGCATTCTGGGTTTGGTTCTCCAAATATTTTGGCAGCCGAAAAATTTGGAAACTCCCAGAATTTCCAGCCTTTGAGTATATTGGCTTGAAATGTTGGGGGTCAAACCCCCAGTACAATATCTCTTTAGAGCTGCAAATTGAGAAAGGCTGGTCTAAGTTACAACCACCCACTGTTTCTTTCAATAGTCATAATAAAATAAATAAATAAATAAAATGTAAAGCAGAGATGACTGTCTCAGAGAAGTTTGGATTAATCTAAGAATTTTGGTGTTTATGTGATGCAAGCAAAGGTTGATACCTTCTAACTTTTCTGAAACTTGTTTTTTGTGCTCATTCCGAATATTTTTGTCCCTTGAATGGCTGCAAAACTGTTAGTGATTAAAAGGTATATAATTAGTATAATTAGTAATGAAAGTAAAATAACTGCAACAGATTTATAACTGAAATCTGCCAATGTTTACTGTACAATTGTTCTGTAAAAGGAATTGACAAACCTGCTGAGGTTTGTCAATTTCCTAGCATGCCATGACAGAATCATAGAGCAATAAAGGTGTCCCATGATACAGTTGTGGTGCTTACGGTGTAATATATAGAGCTAAAGGTTATCCATGGCAAGTCTAAAAAGAGGTGACTGGGTGAAAAATGGACACAGAGTTCTTTCAATACAATTGTATAATCAACACGAAATGGGATATGGTATGAAGCACAAATATATTTACTTCATAAACCAAGTGTAAAATTTGAAAATAAAAATATTTTGTGAACTTAATATTGTAGTGCCTCCAAACAATTAACTTGTATTTTGTTTAAATGTATTATTCAGATTTACAAGTTATTGTAATATGGAAAATTCCATGTCTTGAAAAGTGAGCTATTCAAACTTTGTGACCAAGTGTGCTTCAGCTTTGTTTGAATTTTTCTGTTGAAATTACCCATTTTCAGAAACAAATCACAATGATCTAGCCCCATAAATATATACCCTCTTACAGTCTGTGAATGGCTCTGACTTACTTTCCCATTTCAGGTGTTATTCATTCTTTCAATTCAACATAGAAAAAATAAATAACGTGGTATTTGGCTCTAAACCCAAAAGTTCTTACTGTATTAAATTAAGGCCATTTAAACATTTCCATTCCTTAATAGACTTTAATATCTCCTGCACAAACTGTACAAAATATTTATTTCCATAAATAAATAAACATACAAATTCCATACAGTTTTTTAATGCGGGGAAGACATAGCACAAGAAACCATTTAATCACTGGCCAAAACTTGATTCAGAAAATTCCCTTTAAATAAAGCTGTGTAAGAAAGATAAAGATGAATACCATTAACAAATAATTAACATCCAAAGCTGATGTGCTGCCAAAGTGACAATTCATATGTGAAGATGAAATCATGCAAACATTATGGATACATACAATGACACAAATGCATAAGTTGCAGGTTTTGTGTGATTCCATCATCATGCCTGTGTCATTATTGTCCATCTTGCTGCCCCACAATCACCACTATAACAGAGTTTCAACACAATCAAAGAAAATTTGTGAATAATATGTATTATGGACCTACCAATAATGGGCACACAACAATAATGGAAGTGTGTGAATCCATTATCCAGTGGATTATCTGTTAGCACGTCTCAAGTATAAAAGGAACATTTCTAATAATCATATTGATTTAAACCAGGTTGATTACTGATATATATGGATTTTGGATATGGCTCATGAATTTATCTTTTCATTCCATGTTAATCCTCCACATGTTAGCAAGAACAATCGTACCAGATTTATTTCATAATTCCAACTGGACAGCATTGTGCCACATAATGCAATGAAACAAATTTAATCATAAGAAAGGCAAGATGGTCACAATTTGTTACAAATCCCACAACTGTTTGTCCAGCCCATTCCACTAGTTGATATCCCTGGATAAATTATTCAAAATGCAAAAACAAAAATGGACTGATGCTGATGTTTAAACTATAATGTGGTTACACTTAGATTTTGTTTTGGTATATTTTATTAGCTTAGTAATGGAAATAGTTAGCTCATAGTTTATAGCTATTGTTTCTATGAACCCAGCTGCTTGGGGCTTATCCAATACATTACGATCAAACCACCAATGACTAAATGGAATTAATGAACCCAATTTATATTTTTAAGGATTGGTATGAAGATGAATTGGATGGTTTGTCAAGCTCTTTTGTGTAGGCATCTCTGCCAATACCTTTTCAGCCACTCAGCTAGTTCATATGTCAACTTACCTCAATTGTGTGTACTTCTATATTCTCTCTCCCTCCCAATCTTGATTTATCAAGCTAAGCCAAGCATGAGAATCTAGCCTGAGTGGAAAAGACTGCAAGGAGCCTATAGCAGAGGTAAAAACTCAATTGGCATATCACTTTCAGAGATCCATATTAAAAGACACCATCATCCCCGATAATAGCATGATTGACTCTAAAACTGATTATATGTATTTAGTACATGAAATTGCTTACCACTGCAGGATCTAGTGAGTACCATATTTTGAAGCAGAGGTTTTGCTGATAAAAGGTAAAAGTTTTGCTGATCTTTTGCTGCATGGTATGGGGAAGAAGAAGAAACCACTGGGGATTGGCCAGATTACTGGCTTTCTAGATCTAGGATCCAAGAAGGATCCTAGGAACAACTAATGCCCCTCATTTTTGGCACAGAGGATCCAGGGCTACAGTGTGGGCTCTCATAATATAAAGACTGGTGTAACTGATTTGAAGATGACTAAAATTTTCTGGAACTATTTTCCTTGGAAAAAAACAAAACCTGGGCTATTTCCACATAAGTCCTTTTCTCTTTCTTTTTTTCTCCTGAATTCAGACGATTTGTCAGATTCATTGTGTTTCTAAGGTGACTCTCTTTTTGTTTTTTTATTCCAGATCTGATTTGCAGCAATAAAATGGAATTGTAGTTATCAAATGACCCTGAACCTTGTGAACAAGCAAAATTCTACTGAGACTTTGCAAGCTCTCCTGGCTCCTTTAACTAAACTTTCGTAGGGAAAAAGACCTATGTTATTACTTTCTCTAATGGGAATTTATTACTCCCTTTTATAGCTTCTCTTAATTGGTCCAATAGTGCTCTTAGGCTACAAAGAATTAAAGAACCCAGTGCAAGGTAACTAATAAACCAAGGTCATTCCTACCAAGACAGGAATGTGGGCACCTGGATGACTTTACAAGAATAAAAGTTTCAATGAAAATGGGCATAATCTTTAATACCAATCACTAGATTCACTACTCTGAAAAAAAAGTCTATTAGTGTCTACTCAGATCAGAATCAGGATAGTGACACTTTCTATCTACGAATGAGTTTTTCACATTATTTAGACAAGATAGGATGAAATTGCTTAGAATTTTTGCCATTGCAAAACTTCTGAAAGATGTCAGGTCAAGAAAGACTGAAGTACCTCTTTTTGGAAGGCTGTAGTTTGCATGTTCTTGCTGGAAAATAATCCCATTGCTTCATGGAATCATAAGCTGTGCTGAAGCACACATCTATTTGCTAATTTGTGAGTTAACATTATGGAAGGACCATCGTATAATATACAAATGTTTCTTGTTTGATCACATGGGTGACATTGATGACTAATACAACATGTGCCACTATTTAAAGCATGAAACCATGTTAGGATCTAATATCAAATGTGGTTTCTCAACAGCCCTGTAGTTATGGCATCGGAAGAAAACACATGTTAGGACTGTAGCCCCAATCACCTGTAATCTTGCTGAGTTATAATCCAACACATGTGAAGAATATCAGATTGGGTAAAGCCAAAGTAATAGCAATGTATTCAGTTTTGTTTTTTGCTTTTTCCTCTTCAATTTACATCTTCCCCTGTTCCAATTCCGACAGGCAGCTCTCTGATCCTTTATTTCCTCCTCCAGCATTTTGCCCTTATTTTTGTTTTAACACTTTATTCCTTCCACTTAGAAGATTAAATTGCATGAGTCTGTAGTAGGAGATTTTGTGGATAAATGTCGTCTTTCACAGGATTTAACAGACTGGTTTCTTTAAGCTAAGAATCTGCACTAGTTAAAATTGCCTAAGGCATTTAACAATTGCATGATTCATCCATCTGAATAAAAATATTTTTCCTACAGGGGTCTTCGGCTCAAATTCATCTAGCAATTTCTTAATGGGTTCTTGTGACATACTGCAATTTGGTTTACATTGTGATATTTTGCAAGACTGCAGCACACTAAAGCTAACCCATGGGCATAGGCTTCAAGGACCACATGATTGTCTCAACAGTTATCTCATAGTTCAAAATGCAAAACAGGTCAGGTTAGAAATGACCAACTGAGATTTATATCAAACAGATACAATATGAAACATCCATCTTTCTTATACTCTCTCAACCTCAAAAGGTCATCTCATCTTAGTGGTTATCTACATTCCAAGAAAAGATCATCAATGGAAGCCTCTCTTGAAATACAAATTGCAGCTTTGGTGACACTATTTTTTTTTTTTTTGAGAATATAGAAGACAGTCCTCTTTCCCATCCCAAATTCTATAATCCTAAAGCTTCCAGCAATCCCTGTTTACTTAATATTACTGTCAGATCTAATCAACCAATTGTTCTAATTACAAATACAGTCTTTTCAATGTTAATTGGTGCAACCCTTGGAAAGAGGATCCTACCTTGGAGAAAGACTTGATCTTGACCTTATGGCCACATTGTTCTATACATCCTGAGCTCTTGTACTCGATATGTGTAAATCCTGGCCAGGAAAAACTGCCCTGCTTGCTAGCTGATTGAATCAATGCCAGCTAAATGGCTTATTAAAAACAGTTGGGGTGTGGTGTGTGAGTGTGTGTATGTGTATTTTAAAAAGGGCAGTTTGGCTTACAATACTTTTCTAGCCCAAGAAATTCCTATGCTCTACCTGGGTGGCAGAAAGAATGGATCATTACACAGTGGAAAACTCAGTTGGCGCCTGCCTTGTGATACGTAAGAACACAGTTCCTTTTCTATGCAGTCCTTCCACAGAAATTTAAATGACCACACATCTCCTTAGCTGAAATAGCAGCCTACACCCAAATGTTTTTACTCTAAGCCTTCTTTTCAGGATTGCACACAGTAGAAGGCACTGTAGTTTGTTTGGGCCAGTTAATCACTTAAAGGCAAGTCCCCAGAGAGGCATGTTCTTCAGCCTCTTTATGCAAGCTTTTCTATTTACACTAACTGCAAGCTCTGTTTTGGGCAGATGTGGGGAAAAGGATCAGCTGACAACTAAGGTTTCATTTCCTTCATGCAGTGGCAGAGTTGCTGCCAGTGTAACCACAGCATCTTCTCTTAAACAAACTCCCTTCTATGTAGCTCTGCTCAGATTATTTATACCACCTAGACTCTGCAGCATATCCAGAAAAATGAAGGGAGTGTAGTATTCTGACATATTTTCAAAAACATTAATATATCATATCACATTCTTCCATTTAATTTCTGGAAGTGTCGTTCAACACTCCTGAACATTGAGTTATGCTTTCGACTGGTTGTTGTAAAGTTATGTCTTTCATTGATTCTTCACTCCAAGTAACGTAGAGACTCGATAGAAACCAGGGAAGACGTGATACAGTAGAAGGTGGGCGTGTTAAATTCCTTTACTAGTATCATCGTAGGACAATCTTACCGAGAATATTCGGACTTCGAAAGGATGGGGCACAGATTTTTACTGAAGGCATTGGGTAAAAAGAGGCAGCTCAATACTACACTTTTTGTTAAGAAACCCTGAGATCAACCCAGTTATTTTCCTTCAGTCAAATATTTTGTACATCTCATTAAACAACCAGAGACGTAGAAAGGGGCTAAATTTGCACTCCTGACTCTTCTCTATTATGTCTTTAATACACATTAATTTTTCCCTCTATTTTTTCTCCTTCTACAGTGAATACTTGGCCATATCACTTTTGTCAAAAATAACTTTGGTTGCAAAGTAAATGGCTACCAACCCAAAGCCAGTAGCAGACGCCATATAAGTGGTGACTGACTGTGTGAACTGAACCAGTGAACCCATAAGAAGGGATGGGATAACCTGGGAAAGAAGAAAAGCACTGTCCAAGATGGCCAGGTCTGAGCAGATGCCTCGGCTTGCAGCTGCAGTATCTGAATCTCCCACCATCATTATGAGCGAGACCTCACAGGGTGAGCTGACACAGAGAGAAGAGCCAGCAACAGGGGGAGAGTACAGGCTACCACCATGTCCATTCTGGTAGGTCAGTTTCTCAGTAGAAATGTGGGTTTTGAGGAAACTCAGCTTCTTTTCTGATTGAGCTGCATTCTCTTTACGTTTGTACTTAGGCAAATATATCTGAAAGCATAAGAAAATAAAAGATGATATGATGTTAGAAGACAATTCAGCAAAAACATAGGAACCACAGAATACGATATGAAATATATGATTAGCTGGAGCAGAGAAAAGTGAGGATGAAAGCTTTTAAATATAGATCAACAGAAGAAACAAAGATAGCTGTTTTCTAGAAATTAAAAATGTCATTCAAGCTATTTCACATGAATTTGAGGATTCATTTAAATAAGAGCTCAAAGCAGCTTGGTATTATTTACTATTTAGTTACCACTTAAGTTGATACGTTTATTTACCATTTAAGTTTATATAATGTCAACCTGGTCAAAGTGCTTTAGCCAACACAGAACAGTCAGGAATTGATTCCAGAAAGATGATAGTCCTATAAGGACAGTACGATTCAAGGGCATGCATGAAATGCAACCGACTTACACGGCTTCTGCACTGGAAGCTTCAGACAGAGTTAGTCTTGCTGGCTCTCACAACACTGGAATGGCAGCTGTTATGAAGAAATCACTTCAGAAGAAAGAAGCAAAAAGATAGAGGAAGCAGACATAAAGGATTGACAAAAGGCAAAGAAAAAAAGAGGAGGCTTAGGTAGAACTGTATCACCCTACAAACCAGATGTTTCTTCTATGTCATTAGTGAACCGTTAACACGTCAATCTATTGTCCCTTGTCGACGAAACCTATATAGGAGTAACCCAACGTTTTGACCGTTTTGGTTCATTGTATCACTGTAAAAACTTATAAAATTGTTATCTTCAATACATAAATAAATTCCCAAACTAGTCCCGTCGGTATGACGGTCAAGAGACTTCATTTGAGTAAACACTTTAAATAAGGATCAACTGAATATCCCTCTTTGTTACTTCCATATAATTGACTTATTGCTTTAAAAATCTAGATCTCCAGGCCATACAAATCCTGGTCAAGGAAATCCAGGAATCCCACCCAATACATAAATGCACTGGCTAGTATGAAGTTATACTGCATGACTATTGTCAAGGCTAATGGTGGTGAAGCCCTTACAACTTGGGAATTTGCATCAAGTGTCCCAGACTTATTGATTATGGTACTGATAGTTACACATCTAAAAAAGCAATTACTGGAATTTTAAACTACAGAACCTCTAGAAAATCTGGGAGTTTGTAATATCAGAATTTCTGATGGTAATTTTCTCTTAGTTTAGTTGAAATTATTCACCTTTTCCTAATTTCTTTGCTCTGCAATATAGGTTTTAAGATATATGTCTAAGATACCAAGTCTATGAATAACTATTGCTTATTAAAATGTCTATATATGTGGAAAATAGGAGACCAAGTCAAGATACTGCAGTACTTTATATAGTCAATAGCTTTACATAACAATGGGCAAGAATCAATAAAGCAGGAATCAATTGAGGTACTGCTGACTGAATCTTTAATACACTAAGCAAATTTAGTCTTTGGTTGCCTTCAGCTGAATGGTTGAGAATATTAGCAATCAAATTATTACGCAACCATTCTGCCTTTTCCTTAACACAGTGGTTCTCAACCTTTTTAATGCCGCGACCCCAACCGGTCGTAAGTCGAGGACTAAACCGGTCGTAAGTCGAGGACTACCCAACCGGTCATAAGTCGAGGACTTTCCCTGCCCAGGAGCACCGCGCATGCGTGGTTCCGCCCCCTGCGCCGGCCGAGGCGTAGCTGGCAAGTGGCAGAGACGGAGCAGGCCGACCACCAGCTGGCCCAGCCCAAGGGAGGTAAGGCACCTGCCGGAAAAGGGGGAAAAAATGACAGACAAAAAAAATGACGGACAAAAAAAATGGCGGACAGCCTTGCTTGGCGACCCCCGTGAAATGGTCAATCGACCCCAAATGGGGTCCCGACCCACAGGTTGAGAACCACTGCCTTAACAGAATGATAGGTGAATCACATCTGGAAGATGACATATGAATTCATCTGAAAAATTACCTAAGAATTCTCTGGAACCATTTGTCAAATAAAGCAGAATGCCGAGGCTTTCAAATTCCTCAAAGAACATGCTCATTCTAAAGTTGACACCATTCTTATGTGCACTGAATATATTCGTTGAGGTTAAAAAAATACATCAGTGCTGCTTCTGATATGTGCTACTTTCTGCTTTCATACAAGAGAGCTATGGGAAAAAGATGTACATGTGCCAAACTTCGTATTAAAATTATATCCATTTATTTCATGCTCTGAGCCATTTCAGGATGTTTCTCCTACCTGTTTTTCATGATGATAAAGTGAGGCAAGTGTGTATGGAAGGATCTGAAGCACTGAGAAAGGGAAGCCAGTCAAGGCAGCAGAAATAGTGACAATGACCACACTTTGAGAGAAGCACATGATGAAGGCTGTCAATGGAAATAAAGCCACGCTGGCTAAGTAGACCATTCGTGTCCCAAAGTGTTTCACTATCCGATCCATGATTGTAGAGAAGAAAAGAGAGATGATACACTGGAGAAAGAGGCCCAGGCTACCCATCCGAATTCCTGAGAAGAAAGATATATACAGTGAAATAGAGAAGATGAGAAGGTTAGCTAGAAAAATTTCAAATTTCATAAAGCCAACTATCGTTAGTCATCTGGACCACAATGATCTATCTGTTGTAATTAAGTTTATGAAATTTAAAAATGAATAGGAGGAAAGCATTAAAAGTATTAATATTTGATATTTCAGAAGTCAAATCTGTCCTCAGGTGTCTTGCACAGAGTAACATAATACTCAAATATAGTTCAGCCTTAAACATTTTCAGAACTTTGCCTAGCTGTTAATTTGAGCAGTTAACTGTGGCCAAGATGTTAGCTTGTACCTGCAAATGACAAATAATGCTCACATTTCATTTATATTGAAACTGATGTTTAAATCAGTGCCACACTTCAGTTTCTTGTAAACTTTTCTTCATGCATCTCTAAAAGATAATTATACATGGGTCACAGATCCAAGATGAGCCAATTACTGAACACATTGTGTACACTTCATTAATAAACGTTAAACATTAGTTAAAATGAAACAGGGTCACCCAGACCTTGGAACAATATGCTATATTGGAACAAAAGGCAAGCCGGAGATCAAATGCCTTTAAGAGGAGACACTCAAGAAAAGCTACCATCTGGGTAGCTTTTCACGTTAATAAAGAAATGAGAGAACAGGTCAAGTACAGATTTTATCCTTTTGCAACATTTGATTTAGTGCAGGACAAATATATAAGAGAATATTTTACAAACTTAATTAACAAAAGTATTTTGCTCACAGGCCATCATACATTAACCAATGAATCAGAAAAGTCAGATATTAACTACTTTAGCAACGAGGGGATGCATTTCCATAAAAGAATAAAGTATAGGTTAATGTTATGTGCGTGAATAGGAATGAGTTTCTTGCTGTTTCTCAAAGAAGTCCAGGTTCAAGGAGAAGGAAAAATTTATAACAGATGGCAAAGGCAGCTTTAAATAAGTCTGCTCTAATTGCATCAATTATCAAACTTTTTAATGAAAATTAATTTTCTAATTACATAATTTTAAAAACTTTCAGTTCTGAAATCTGCTTTAAAGGCATAAGCAAAAGAACTCTCATACACTTCATACCTTCATCATAGTTTCTCCTGGCCTCCGTCCCAGGTTCAGCCCTGGGAATGCCTTGATATAATCCTTCCCCAACAAAGTCTGTGTAGAACAACATGAATGTCATGAGGGCCATCCAGCTGCAGAATTCCGCCACAAAAAGTTTTCGGATTACCTTGGGAATACGACAGCACACTCCATGTAGGCGTGGGATCAAGGCACAAAGATTCCTAAAGGCCTGAACCAGATGCCTGGTCCTCAAAAAGTTATTTGGAAGCCAGAAAGAACAGCAGGCAAATGATGGGGACTTGGAAGAAGACTTTCCTGTAGGGCCTGAGCTGAACTCTACTTGAGCTGACACCTCCTCTGTCACAAAGATAGTTGCTACGACACAGCCAAGGAAGATGATGGTGAGGAGGCTGAAGAGGCATTCCTCCTGACCCCCTAAATAAGGAGCAAGGAAGCTACTGTCCCAATCAATAGCTGGGAGCAAGTATCCAACACAGCCTCCCAGGCTAACCATGAAAGAGTAAACAGAGAAGGCCTGTCGGCAGCTGTCAGGTTCTTGGAACAAGTCAGACAGAAGAGCTTCCAAGGGAGTAAAGCAGACCTGGCCACAGAAGTCAAGGAGGCCAACCCCCAGGATAAGGAAAGCCAGCTCCAGTGCACGGGCATCCAAGGCAACAAGTCTGGCCAGACGGTGAGCATGTGGAATGATGAGAAGGCTCAGGAAAACCCCTAGACAGAGCACCCAGATGAAAGGCCTTCGTCGACCGTAGCTACTATGCCAATGGTCACTGGCAGAACCAAGTAGTGGTACAAACACCAGACCCAGAACTGGCCCAATTCCTGGAAAATAAAAAGGGGTGAGAAATTTGATGAGAAGCAATTGAATCGGGCAGTAGTTGGAAACAAAGGATCACAAATAAAAGGTACAATGTCAGATAATCTACCTCCAGGCCTCCAAAATCAGAGAGGAAAGCCAGACTTTCTAAGGAGAAATGAACAACTGCTAGGGCAGTGTTTCTCAACCTTGACAATTTTAAGGCATGTGGACTTCAACTCCCAGAATTCCACAGCCAGCAATGCTGGCTGTGGAATTCTGGGAATTGAAGTCCACATGCCTTAAAATTGTCAAGGTTGAGAAACACTGTGCTAGGGGGTCTTTGAGCATCCCCTCACCCATTTTCCAAAATGGAGTGTGTGTGTGTGTGTGTGCCCATGTGACTTCAACAGATTAGAACAAGGATAAACACGTTAGCAACAGTAGTCGCATTCAAAGGTATGGAAAGCCATGATACAATAGTAGGAGAGTCATCCTGTGTGACAGGGAGGATAATCTTGAAATATCTTTTAAAATGCAGAGCTTCCCATCCCTGAGCCCTTTTTTTTGTTTAAATACATGTTAGATTTTCAGCCAAATCCACTGAAAAACTATGCTGCCAAAATTTGGTAATGCTAACATAATGACAATGTAGAGGTAGATATGGTTTGCAGGCTTTAGGTTGCCCATATCTGGAGTAGATTATGGTTAGTATCATGTTATTTAGTATATGATAGCAATTACATTCTATTTTTATGTCCTAATCCATAAAGTGCCACTTCATTTTACATAGTCACATGCACAAAACTATTATTTGCAGCCTGAATATTATTTAGTTGGCAGCCTGAAGCCTTAAGGCCTTCATTGATGGACAGATAAACATACACACCTACATTTCCACACACTAAACTCAAAGTCTATCAAATCTAGCATGGAGAATCTCCCAGCAAAGAAGAAAAGAAGCCACCTACCCAGAACCATTGTCATAAACTTCTCTTCCACTCCTATTTCCAACAAGAGGGGTGGCACATATGTGACACCTGCAGCAAGACAGACCTCCAAGCCAAAAGTTAAGGAGTTGATCAGCAAAAGCTGTACTTTGCGATTCTGGGTCCTCATCATCCTAGAGTTGCCTCAGCCCACAGCATGCTCCTTAGGGGGATTCAGAGCAGGAATTCAGAGTTCTGAGTTTTCTTTTGTAGCTGAATGGCAATAGATCAGTAGCCATGTTATATCCAGCAGTGAAGATCTGTTTGTGGCCCACTGGTCAAAATGAAGCTTGGGTCCAAGTTCAGGCAAGATGAGTAGTCTTAACTGTTTATCATGCTTCACTTTCCCTATGAAGATATGAAAATTAAAAATAATACATATCAGCATTGAATTTCCTTAAGTTGAGGCAGTTTCTAATAGCAATGAAATCCACCTAGCAGCCTTTTCTACCACTCAACACCCTGCAAATGAAATGTTCCCCATGTTTTGCAGTGAACACCCAGGGCAGCTACTTCTTAAATACCAATCCTCCCCATGATGTAACTTAAAATGGCAGCTTTATCATTCATAAGCGAATAACAATTGTATCGTGTCTAGCTTAGGACTGAAGAAATCAAGGTTCCATGACTCCACACTGTCCTTGCACCTGTTTTTCTCTGCCCACAATTGCCCCAAATACCACACCACCACCACTTGGCAACAGGAAATATACATTCAATTGGTGATTCTGTGGATGACAATCACATTCCCTCAATCCAACTTTCCCCTCAGGATCATTGTTGTGGGAAAAAATAAGTGGTATTATATATGCCATCTTGAGCTCCTGTACAACAGGTAGGATAGAAATCTAATTAATAATAAAAGGCATAGTGAAAGCATCCATATAAATGCTACCTACCCAGATTTTGCATAACCCTTCCTAAAACAATTGTGAAATGCAGTCCATGATCACCAAATGATTGCTCAGCCCTGAACTAAATGCGGATTCTTTTCTCTTGTTTAGCTATGCAAATAAAGCAGTTTAAACTAGCTCAGTTCCATGATTTCTCCAAACAAGTTTCAGAGCTGTACTTTGAGAGGATGTTAAGAATTGCGATTCAAATACTTAAGCTCCAAAGCTTCATAGAACTAAAACTTTCAAGACTCCTTAATGGTGCTTACAAGTCCTTTCTTAACATGCCTATTTATCTTTTATTCCAAAAGCTGCAAATTTTATCATATGGTACATTAAATTTGCACTTCATTAAATGAACAGGAAACAAAATGACAAATGGGATTCAATGGAAGTAAAGTGTTGAAATGAAACTCTTTTAGTGAAGGAAAGATCTGAACCAGTTGTAAATAATCAGGGAAAAGATTAGGGTGTTTGGTTTTGAAGATAGCCATAACCCCCGCCACCCCGCCACCCCAATGTATGAAACCTGGTTGTCAATATCCTAATGCATTTAGACAATTGATGGTGGTGAAGGTATAAGTGCATACTTAAGTACAATTCTAGTCACTAGCTCAAAAAGAATTATAAGTACAATTCTAGTCACAGCTCAAAAAGAATAATGTAGAACCCTGCCAGAAAGGCCAATCAGAATGACTGCATGAAGAAATGTTATAATGTTTAGCTCTCTGAGTTTTGAACAAGGAAATTGGAAGAGATAATAAAGACCATGAAGTGTATGATGTATAAAGAAACTGGATCTTCTGATTATAGAGAAACCCAGTATAATGAAGTCAAACAGCAGGAGATTCACGGCTGATGAAAAAGCAGAGGAAGAGCTTCAGATAGTTGCATAGTGAACCTATATAACTTGTAACAATAGGAGATAGCTGGTAGGCTAAATGATTTGAGGGGGGGGAAATAAATTCTTGGAGGAAACATCTAGCACAGGCTTTTGGACATAATGACCACATATCACTTCCAAGCTGAAAAAGCAATATCTCACTAGTAGCTGCACATCCCACTTAAGGCTTCTAATTAGCTATTCTAGGGTGGCAGCCTGATTAAATGTTTCATCAGATTCAGTAGAGCTCTTACGTTTTAAACTCACCTGACAATTATATTCATTGGATGTGAATCCAAGTAAAAATACAGAGACTCTACACTCATAGGAACAGGAATGGGACATATGAAGATAAAATAGAGCTGAAATTTTATTCTACTAAATAAATATTTTGGAGAGAAACAACCTGACACAGTTGATTTTGTAATGCAACTGTTTAAATTACAACTTACATCTGCTAAATAGAAAATCTGGGCTAGAACCTGAAGGAAAAATACAGATCATTGGGAACAATTAAAGATATTAACAAATACACTGCATGAAGGAGGAATTTTTTTGTGTTAATGTGTTATTCAGAAAACAAGAAATAAATTCTAAACAGCTATAGTGTGAGGGTATGTGGGAATTATCTTAGGAGACAGGAGAAAGGCCTTATCTGACATAAGATAAGATGCAGCTAGGTCCACAGCAGGAATGGGGGCATGTCAAATGTCTTGAAAAGGATCCTCCCTAGTTTCTTGGATTGTAAAGGTGAGCTGGGACTTGCAGACTTACAAGTTTCTGCTAATGTAACCTTACAATAGAGTTATTATTCTTGGGTATGGTTCTTGTTGGGGCTGGTCCGCAAAGCTGACATACAGTTAAGAATAATTAAATTGATACCCAAGTTAGTATATCAATTACTTATTTGCCTTTCAATATCCTCACTATTAGATTTTTCCTCAGATAATGTATAAGCAAGGAAAGAAGGTATATATATCATTGAAAAATGTATCTCTTTGAGTTGGAATTACAAGCAATATACCTTTGGTAAACCATAGTTTAACATCTTAACAAAATAGACCAGTAGATGGCTCTATTGCCTCCAAGACTGCATTACTTTTATAACAGCGCTGTAAATATATTCTACCATTGTCCCTTTAACAAGATTAATATGCGATTTTCTTCACTGTGTTCAAACTGTCGGATAATAATCTTTAATAAGGCTAGGGAAGATTAAATTTTCCATGATAAACAAATTCAATCCTTTATTATAGTCTCAAATCCAGTTTGTTATTATACAATTTCAAAAGTCCTGTATCTATCAGTTTTCCAACTGAAATCTAACAATAATTGCTATTTACATTTGGATCTCTTTTGTTTTAGCTGATTAGGTCTAACAGTTATTTGTTCATTCTGGCAGAAATTTAAAGTCGGAAACTATTTGGAGCCAAGAAATTCCAAGAACCCTAGATGTACTTACTAAGCACGTTTTAAATATGTTTATTTAAAATAGATACGAAGATGAGAGGTCTTCTTCTCTACAATTAATTTCCCCTTTCCTTTCTTGAGAACATATTTTTGCTGAGGCACACCCAGTCATCAAAACCATGCATTATGCAGAACGTCCTATTTTAAACAATCCTAAAATTTACAGTACAGTAAAATCACAGTACTTTTTTCCAAGTAATATTACTTAAAAAGAGGCAGGATCAAATTATTAAAGTTGTTTTAAAAAAATCAGGATTTTGAAACAATGAATGGGAAGCATTCCTGGAAAACATATTTTGCAATTTTCAAATTTTCAAATATTCACACATGCACACACTTCCTTATATATATGTGTGCGTGTAAGGAGTTTTCCCTATCATTGCATGCTTTCTACCTGTAACTTTAACACCCTTATATAAATTCACTTATCGAGACAGGTAGATCTGCCACTATAAACAAATTATTTTCTTCGGCTATCTAGAAAATTATTTACATTTAAGTAATAATTCACACAAATTCCATGCTTCTGTAATATCTGAGATTCAAGTAAATACAAAAGCTAACTCAGGGGAGGCCATTTATCTTTCACTTAACTCCCTGAAATTTATGTAATTTAAAAGAAAGCTTGATCAGTCTTTCCAAAAAAGCAATTATGGTGTTTAAGGAGGCGCTACTCTGTTCAAGAGTTGAGAAGTTCACGGAGTCATCGTCTTCATTTTCTATATCTTTCCTCCCTCAAACAATTCAAACCAAACCCACCATCTCGGTTTTAACAAGTATGTACACTGCATTGCTTCAGCAGGAACAGGCCATAAAAGATACAAAGAGAAAGGTGTGTAAACTATGTATTATATAGTATAGCCAAAGGAAATTAGCATGTGCCAGTTTGAGGATAGAGACCAGATAAAATGCCCCTTTTCATATTACCCACCACAGATCCCATGGTTTTATATCAACAAGAATGGAAAGATATTCATATTGCTGCCTTCTAAGGGGAAAAGGAAAATATAAAACGTGAGTATCTCCAGATGAACAAGTTTTTCCTAGCTTTAAATATAGGCTTCTTAAATTAATAAAATAATAATGATTCTGAGTTATCTGAAAGAAACACATTTGGCAAATTAGGAAACAGTTATGTTGGGAAAACTAAAGTCAGCTACATGCTACTTTTTCATGTTTTTCTGAACAACACTGTTCAATTTCAAAACTGATAAGTGGAAAACATGCATTTTATCAGTATAATTGAACAGAACAACCACAATGTGTTTTAAATTCATTTCCAGGAGAATCATATAGGACTGATAAACCTTTTTGGATGAGAAGTAAAACGTCTTCAAAGAAAAACAAGAAAGTCCAGTCGCCTCTTGAAAAAGCACCTTTGGGACAACCATGACTCCATAGATATCAACTGTTATGAAGATTATGTATAAAAGTAAGGCATTTGTGTGTCATGGTTCTAAATGTTTGCTTTTTCATTACTTTTAATCTATTATCTTGATGACAGAGGTATTTAAATATCTTGTTTGAACTTTGGTTACTATTCATCTATGTAGAAGAATGAATTGGAAACATATTTACTGTACACATTAATTTCTGCATTGATAACAACTATAAAATTGCTATTCAACTGCTGGAAGAATTATTATTTAGCCACTAGGCTAATGAAAAGCTAATAGACCATTTAAAAACTGGTTAGAGTTAAACCTTCCTTGGGATATAAACCTGCCTTAAAGCCATAAAACTCAAATAAGGGCTCTTAAGGCATTTTGGAAGTAATGTTGAATCCCATTTATTTAGACAAAGAGCTGTAGCACAGCATCAGTTAGCAGAATTAGATGCCACAACGCTAAGAATCTTCTGTACTATGTGGGGCAAAATTAGATTAACTTCTTGGCCCCTGGAAATGGCAATTTTGTAATGTTTACAAATGTAATACATATTTAGCTTTCATGCTAGACAATTAAGCAAATCAAAACCTTGGATTCTTCTTTCATTTCTATGCAAACCTAAATTCATGCCCTGTATTAACACATTTCAGAAGCAAGGAGCTGTTCAGCAAAACCTAAAGCAATTCCCAACTAGTCTGTTCCTTTCCCTTCTCTTCTGTGGTAGTTGATGAAAGGTGTTATTTCCAGTAAGTTTCTATAATTGCAGCTTTCATCCAGTAACCTGGAAGGATGAGAAAGAAAACAGAACTATTCTGGGAAGCAAAGAGGAGAAAACAGTGCAAATTTAAACTATCCTTCACCAAAACATCTGCAGAGTCTCTACTTATTCCAAATGCTAAAATCAACTCACCTGATTATTTGCTAAAGCTGGAAACCAACAGGCTAAGAAGTTCAAGTACCCTGGTTTCATATCCCTTCCCTCTGAAAGACAAAGCTTTTTCAGCAGAGTAAGCTTTGACCGGCATTGGGAGGGCACCAAGGAGAGGTGGGGCCAAGATCCACCCCTCTACTGTCATAGCCTATTGGTTTCAGAGCCCTCCCTGCTGCTTTTTACCTTTCCCTTTTTCCCTCCCCCCTCCTCCCAAGTATTTGTACTGCAAAACTATTGTATATTTTACAGTGAGTTGAGAGTTCCAGTTACAATGCACAACCTTCTCTTTTGTCTGGGGAAAAGACAAAAAAAAAAAAAANTCCCATCTCTGCCTTTTGCAGAAAGCAGTACTTCTGCTCCAAGACATCATGTTGGTAATGGAGGTCCTAAAAGGGTACAAAAGCGGGGGGGGGGGGGGGAGAGACAAGATGGCTGGGAACAGCTGGGAACCCTGCCCTGAAACCATTCTCAAAAGTGATTATGCAGCTGAATAGGGCTGCCTCCACAACAGGAGAGTCTGTACTCTCCTGGGCCTCTTGAAAGGGATGCAGTAGCCTCCACAAAAAGTTGGCATGGAATAAAAGCTATTGTTGGAAGGGAATTCTATTTTCTTTGCAAGTTGCTCTTCAGAACTATGTCATTCTACAGTGCTCACCAACTTGAAGCTGCACATTCCCTATGGGCAAGTAGAAAGCTGTCAACTTGTATTTCCTCCATTTCCGTATTGGGAAATCCAGTTGCTATATTTGATATCTGACATGTGATCTGAATCCATTAAGACAACAGTAGAAATGAAGAATCATCAAAGGAGAAGCTCAGGTTTTATAGACCAAGAACAACTGAGTTGTTCTGGGCGCCTCTCCTGTTACTGCAGCTTCAATAAATCTGGGCATTAGAGAGAGAGAATAAGGGGAGCACTGCTTTAGGACCTTCTCCAAAATAGTGGTGAAAGGAAAACATCAAATGTCACTTTTGATCTAATAAATGAATTATGTGATAATGCAGCCTTCAAATTGTTATTGTTTGTGATGTAGTAATACAAAGGAAATCAGCAAATATGGGACATTATCAAGCAGAAGCTTATTATGGCTTGCTTTTTTAAAAGGGTCCTCCCTGTATACTAGCATTTTAAAAGTCAAAACTTCTTTGCAGTATAATTTGTATTTCTAATTAAAAGTTGAAAGCGGCATTTCAACTTGATGAAGATTTTTCATTCATGATCAACATGTTTTACTAACTGAATCTAAAAAGCCACAGCCTATAACTTGAAGGCAATTATGCATAGAGTTGCAAACATACTGATCCTAATCAATAGGCACTGCACTAAATATTGTGCTCTTCAATGGATTCACACAGAAGCATACATATGCAAACACCCAAACACCTACACTTCAAAAATTTATTCCTGAATCACCGAATGTCATTTTATATTTACCACCATGAATAGATACTATAGATAGAGCATTTGTTCTATTCAGATGAATGGAGTGTACATTGTTTATATCTCGGTCATCTGGAGGAAATGTGGATCAAGTAGAAAGAAGAGGGGGAAATTATCACTCATAATTCAAAGCTTACACTTTTGCAGGTGCCTGTTTGGCTAATAACAGTCTCAGCAGCGAGCAGGCAGGCATTATAAACCACTAATCTCTCCCACAACACACTTGCCAAGAGACTAGGTCTGCCAGGCATAAAGCCAAATTAGATGCTAAAGTGGAAGTGTCCAGGACAGATAACTGCAGTTGCAACCCACCATGCTGAAAATAAAACTGTGGTCATGATGAGAGTCTAATAGAACTGCTTTGTTTATTATACCTTGACATTCCAGACACCAGTGTGCATATCTTACTAAAATGAAGATGATTTGGCTATTTTGGCTATGAACAGTATTTTTTTGTCTATTTATATTTTATTCAAAAGACGTTTAAATATAAAACTTCAAAAAAATTTAAAAAGCAAACAATCCCCCCCCAGAAACCAAACAAGACACTAACCTAACACATATATACCTATTATCCCCCCCAGTTGAATATTGATTAATATATTACAACAATATTAGTTTCCTACCCCTTGCAAAATAGGTCCCCAAAATTTCAAACTATTAATTCTATTTGCAAGTTATTAATATGTCATCTATATACTATATTAATGACAAAATAGTTAATTGGAAATACAATAAAAATAAAAAGACAAGATTAAAATTTCAAAACCTTCTGTTAGCAAGCTGTTAGTGTAATCAACTCATAGAAAATTTACCATGGCTTCTTATTTATCCCAATTCATTCTAAGAGTTAACACTGATTTTTTCCTGGATCAAATATCCATGTCTGTTTCTTAATACAATCTATTATCAATTGTTGTCTGGTTAAATATAAAAGTCCAATCTCCAAAGTCGGTCTATCTCAGGGGTATCAAACTCGCCACCTCACATTACGTGTTGCGACGTATCGCAACTTTTTTCCCATTGCCGGAGCTGGGGTGGACACGGTTTCAGCATGACGCATCCGGCCTGTGGGCCAGCAGTTTGAAACCCCTGGTCTATCTTCCAAAAAATGTCCACAAGAAATTGTTTGCTAGTATGTGTGATAAATACATTCCCCACTCTCCTATTCTCTTAAGGAAAACCAATTTATCACTTATCCAATCAGTTTTCTGCTGCTGTAAAAGAATGCAGGCTTGAACTTCAAGGAGGCATATGCAATTGACTTACTTAGTTCTAAGTCTGTAAAGTCCATATTTCTTTCCAGCGAATCAGCTACTTTCAGATCACATTCCTTTTGTGAATCTATCTACAGTTGCATGCATCTGAATATTTTCCACAGCCATTATAATTTCATCAAACTTTTTAAAAAAGCTTTCAACTAGGGACTGCATGTTAGAAATGGTCTTTTTTCAGATGAGAGCCACTTTTCTTGCCTATAATCTGATACATTGTTGCTTTGTGTAACTTAGCAATGATAGATAAGAGAATTTCTCAGACAGGAAACAAGAAATGTGGAAGTAATATCCCTCAGAAAATAGAGAAGCAGGGAAGATATTTCAATCCAAAATTAAAAGAAAGGTTTAAAAAATAAGCTCCAAACTTTTTGTAAATTAATAAAATACAAAATTCTTGTAGTGAATGTTCACGTAAAAGTACTTTCACTATCCAGGAACACACCATGATTTCCTTACAGAAAAATGAAAGTTATTCAAAACAAGAAAATAGATCAAAGGAGACAAAAAAACAACAACAGATGGGAGTCCAGCAGAGGATGATAAATCAGCATTCAACCAGCCAATCAACTTTTAAAGATAAGAAGCAAAAAAACCCAGAAGTTTTAAAAAATGAAGTTAAAACCCAGGCATTCTTAAGAAAATGAACTGCTGAGAAGAAAGATGGATGCCTGGTGATTTTCTGACCCCTCTCATAGGGAACTGTAATCTTCAAGATGCATTCACCAGACTCGCCTATAACCTCTTCAAATTCAAACTTGCACAGTTGTTTTGTGTGTGTAGTGTCCTACCACAGGTTCAGGTCTTATTACTATTTAAGCTGCATATTCCTCTTTTCCACACAATTGTGCTCAACTAGATAACATATAATAGAGGCAACCACAGATTCAACAAATAGATGCATAGAGTTTATATGCGCATAAAGACAGTGTAGTATAATGTATATGCAAATCTTCTGGGCATAGATTTTGTCACTATATTGTCCACAGCTTCTAACACAATATATATTAACTAAACAAATGCTAATGCTAACAATGCTAGCCTCAATACTTCAGTTGTCTGATAGGTTAAGTGTTAATGGATATACGCTACTTTGCGAATGAATTTTTTATCATTGTTCTTATTCTTCATCTAAAAGAAACTAAAATTTCTATTCAAAATGTTAGATGTTATCTTCCTAATTATACTACATTCCCTCCCTCCCCCTGCAAAGTAAGGATTCTGAGTGTCCTGCAAATCTGCATTTGAACCTTAAGACTCACATTTCAACAAAAAAAAATAAGCATCTGCCTGCTATGAATGCAATGTA
>NW_015386930.1:97823-132938 GCF_001527695.2 Protobothrops mucrosquamatus | reverse complement strand
CTTGAACACCATTGGCATTGACAAATTCGCCATTAGTCAATTGCAAAAGGCGGCCTTACTAGGAACTGCTTTCATCCTGCGACGATATCTGTAATACCATCAAACATCCACATCTGCCTATCCCAGGTCCTTGGTAAGGACTCGATAGGTAGACAAAATGCCAAATCCAGTCTGAACATCTGGCTGACTGTGCGATGATATATAATATTTTCTCCTGCCCAGATGAAATAAAATATAATGGCAGACTCTCCTAATCCTCTTGTCTCCTCTTTTTGCCACAACTGTGTGAGGTCGGTTGGGCTGGGAGAGAAGGCTTTCATGCCTAAGAGAGGCCTAGAATTCAAAGTAATGAGAATGGGCATAGTTAATTATATTGTTTACTGCTTTTCCATTTTTAAATCATTTAAAAGCACTTTTAGAAACAATACTGTAGGGCAGGCATGTCAAACTCGCGATGTCACGTGACGTTGCGCAACATATCAGGCCGGTTTTGCCATTGCCAGCAATGGGGTGAGTGCGGCTTCCATGTGACGCGTCCGACCCACGGGCCGGCAGTTTGACACCCCTGCTGTAGGGCAAAGTGGCAGAATTTATTATCTTCCCTCTAAATACAAATACTGTATAGGGTTTTTTAGTCGCCAAACTAGCAGCAGCAGAATTCATCCACACAAGAGAGATACGAGGTGGATGGTCAAGCCCAAAGTTCTCAGAAGTACAAAGTTGTTTTAGAAGACACTAGTAATGGATACCCACAAACAAGGATGGAACCCATATCTTAGACATTGGAAGTTGACTTTTGGGGGGTCATCTGAAAAGTTGAAGGCACAGATTGTATTGTTAGAAGAATTTCCCGGTTCGTTTCCAGCTGGGGAAAGCCGACGATGAAGAAATTTGAGGACAGCAGCTACCGCAAAGCATATGGGAGTTTTGTCAGGGTAAATCTTCCAACAGTATTGAACAAGCATATGCTTCACAGTGCAATTATAAGCAAAGTCTCCTGAAAAGTAAATTTGATTGCCTTAATGAAGCTTAGACTCGGGGAGATGTAGAATTATAACTTAGAATTGGAAAGAGGAACATTTCAGACAACATTTTCTTTAAGAATTGGAAAGAGGAACATTTCAGACAACATTTTCTTTAAGCCTCACTTGATGTCATTTTGTCTAGTCTAGTTGTCTACCTTAAGGAACAGCGGGCAGCTTACAATTACTTCTCAAAGCCTGGCCTGGAAAGTAAACCCTTAGCAGAGGGGAACTGGGAGTTGCTTCTTAGTAATTTAATATATATATATATATTTTAAAAGTTAACCTATTGTGAAATATTGTATGCATTTATCCTCCGAGAAAAAGACTCAGAAACCTTGGCCTTCCAAGAAGAGAGAAAAGAAAAACTGGGAAGCTATCCCCCAAACTGAATGAAAGAGGAACAGAAGAGTTATAAACTTCCTCTCTGATCTGAGAGGACAAGGGAAAAGTCCCTCACCTTTCTCTGACCCATCCCCCCTCAGTTCTTAAATACAGTATGTGCTCAGAGTAAAGAAGATAGAAGCACAGTTGTAATTTATTTAATTTCAGCTCCTTGAATTTGCTCCTGGTTTGGTAAACTGAGAGGATTATAGCTCAACAGAAGCCTGCTGGGTAACTGTAACTGTTATCTTTCTAGCTCTTCATCAGAGCATGGCTAATAATATGTTGAAAACCCCCTTTTTACTCAAGGAATGCACAAATACTGCCTTGATCTAACAGCTTCTGTAAATGGAAAAGAAAACTCACAATGAAGGAAGTTCTCTGTTTCTTTAAGATTCATGAACTGGCATTCAATTGCTGATTTTAATTCATTGAAATTTTAAATGAGGATGGAATCACACATTCAATTACTGAAGAATGGTCTACTGAATAAATATACAGGTTACTACTAAGTGTTCAGAGGATTGTTGCATAAGTCTGATGTCTCTGTCAGTCATTGTTAGCAAAATATTCCAGCTGTTTTGTCCCTACAACAAAAAAAATAAATTTCTAACTATACAATTTTGCTTCAATTTTGTTTCCCAACAATCTATGTTAACCAGAAAAAATTAGTTGGAGACTGCCAGTAAAGTTATTTGGAATGAAAATCTATTTCAAAACAAGACCTTTAAATAAAATTAAAAGGTGAGAAGAAAAAACCAAATATTCTTGGTCTGTTTGAAGCCACTCAACCCACGGAGTGGGAGTAGAGAAGAAATACATCCTTATTATCAACAGAACTGCCAGATCTGGGCTGCAAATTCTGGGCAACCATTAGGTGGTAGCTAGATAGAGAGCTCTCTTTGTTGCCATCTAGTGGCCATTAATATTTCCAGTTCAACTTTGGCAGCCCTATTAGCATCAATCTTTCCCAACCAGATACTGGACCATGCCTATTTTAATCCCCTACTAGACCAACCAATGCCTAGATGGAAATTATGGGGATTATAATTCAACAGAAACCCGCTGGCAACTTTGGTGTAGTTACTCTCAGCCCTAGGAAGAAGCCAGTGGCAAATACATCAGGAAGGTTTTCATGACGGTTCTTTCGACGTACCTTAAGAGGTCCGTCGTCGGTCCTCAGTTTTAACTAAACCTCCGTGTGTGGCGGGGAGTTCTTTCAAGTTATGGTAAAAAAACTTTAGATAAAATTATGGGGGCTCCGAAAGTAAATACGAAATAACTCCAAAAAGGACATGATGAAGAGAGACACTTGGTTTAAAGACAGCTGTTGCAATTTAACAGCAGAATCAATTTGCCTGGCATAAAAAGGAGTGTGAATAAGAAAAGGAAACTCAGATGTTTCAGAATGACTTGCTCATTAGGCCATAATGTCTACAAATCCATTTCACAGAACATCCACAGACTGCATGTATATGATCCTGAAATAAAGATTTCAGATATAATTCAATAATCATTCCCAAACTAGTACCCTCCTGATATGTTGGATTACAATTCCCAGAATTCTCAACCAGCACGTTGAGGGCTGGAGGACACCAAGTTAGTGATTGCTATATGACTGCAAAACTCACCAGATGACCTTAAGCAAGTCTTCCATCTCAAGTTTTACCAGAGGGGATACAAGACAGATGTCTCCACAACTGAACTATTAAGTAAATTTCTGTGCAGTCGTTGAATTGCAAGAATGAATTGTTGTCACATTACCCTCTGTTGTGTTTGCCAGCTTCCAAGCAAAGCAATTCAGGTAGTCCCTGGGTTATGAATGAGATCTGTTTCTAGGTCTTCTTTGAATTGAATTTGCAGGTAAATCAGAAGTTATTTAGTGTTAGTCAAATGTCTGCCTTCATATATAATACAGAGAGTCCTCAACTTACCACTGGTCGTTTAATGACAGTTTGAAGTTATGATGGCCTCAGAAAGGGTGCTTCATGACCCGTAAAGCACTTCCAGCCATTGTAGTGTCATGCTTTCCCACAGTCACATGATGGTGACCTGGATGCTTGGCAACCTGTTCAGACTTATGACTGTGACCATGTGATCACCATCTGCAATCTTCTCTGGTGGCTTCTCCAGAAAGCCAATGGGGAAGCCGGCCGGGAAGGTTGTAAGCTGCTGCCAGCTGCCAGGAAGACCCCCTGTCATCTCTGGGGGCTGGCTGAAAGAGCTGCCTATTGGGAGAATCTCACTTCCATATGAAGCTGAGATTCCCCCATCCCAGAGCTGAGATTTCCACCACCACCACCACCCGACAAAGCATTTCCCCCCTCCCCTCCATCCACTGGGTGAGGGGAAAATCCTTCTAAAAATGTCAAGATTTAGCTCTGTTCCTACAGCCCAACGAAGGATCCTCCCCCCCCCCGCAATGTATAGTTCCTGCACTTAGTCCTACAAATCCATGCTCCACAGTCAATATATACAGCATAGCAGTGCCAACTGTAACTTCTACTGTAACCAACAGCATTAGTAGCTTATGGCTTGGAAGATCTTAATTCAAATCACTAATCAGACCTATTAAACTTGGACTGTCAATATCCTCAGTGAGAAAGAGAAAAGTGCCTTTTAGAAATAAAGATGGGACCTCCCTCAGCAGTTTGCTTTCAAATGGGCCAGGATTAAGGATTGCCCCTCTGCCAGTTAGCCTCCTCCTCTGGTTTAATACAGAAGAATAAAAATGGAAATCAAACCAAGTGAGAAAAACCTAAAGCCATCCCAAAGGTGCCCCCCCCCTCCCTTTAAGCTCTTGGCCATGGTAGTGGGCAAGGATTAAACTCTGCTCACATGACCCGGCTGATTGCATTTATATGTCAGGATGTAAAACCCGCCCTGCTGAGCAGCCTTTTCTCTGCCTGAGGCAGGGAAAGCGGGGGTGGGGGTGGGGGGCTTCTGCTGAGTGTCTTGCCCAACAAACACACAAAGGGGATTAGCCAAGAGCCTCTCAGCCCTGCAGAGTAATCCATCAAATTATCCCCTTGTTGGTGCTGCCATCCTCTTAGGGAGGGAGCAAGGCTCTAAAGGCTTTTGAAGACGCTGAAATTACCCTTGAGCCTGAAACAGTCCGTCCCCCCCCAGCTGCTTCTAGCCAAGCCCCACAATGGGACAGTTGTAAACAGAAGACAACTATTTGGAAGGGAAAATAGAGGGAGCTCTACAAAGGGAAAGAGGACAGGCAGGCAGTGTTAAAAAGGGCAGCGGCCTCTCCCATGTGTCAAAACCCAACAGGTGGCCTAGCCAGCTCTCCGGTAACAGAAACAACAGCAGCCAGGAGAAATATCTGACAATGCATGCCAAGCTCCTCCCAGCCCACCCCTTCTCCATTTAGGGAAGGAGTCCCCATTTATAAGAGTTTAAGTTTGGTATTGTGTAGCAATGCCCCAGGCATTTCCCTTTCTTCCAAGCCATTTGAGGGCTTTGGGCTTACCGCTTTTCCTTCTTAATGCACATGGAAGAGATCCAGACTTCAGCTGGGCTTTTCCCAGGGCTCCTTGTGCTCAGTTGCATTTGACCATCTGCCTGCCTTCTTGAAGAATGTGAAGTGAGCAGTGGGCACAGTCCAGAATTGCCATTTCTGAAGAAGCCGTTTTACAAGTACCTCATTCAAACACGGTCTGGAAGGTTATTGGAGGGTAAGCGGCATAAGAAAACAGAGCTTTGATTTTTATTAAATAATGATAAAATATACTTGTGACTTCTAAAGTGGCATTAATATTCCCAGATCTCAAGATAAGGATCAAGAGTGCAAAACTGCTACAAGGCCACGGGTGGTTTGTTCCCTGGCTTTGGTTGATCATTTCATCAGCAGAGGCCTTTATCCTTATTCACTATCCACTGTCAAATAATCACTTTTAGGTCAAGATAGTTTGAACTCACTTTAAAATCTGGACGCAGTTTCAAGTTTAAAGCACTTAACTTTGTTTCAAGATGTTCTTCCAATAAGCATTGAGGGGAGGGCACATATCCTTTAATCCAACTTTCTGGCCAAGGAAAAGGACAGTGATACATCCAGTGCTTTTTTTGTAAAAAAAAAAAAGGTGCCGGAACTCACACACGTCATACAACCCGCCTTGCCTACCCTACAAGGTTCCACCCAAAAAAGGTGCCGGAACTCCGTTCCGGGCGTTCTATGACAAAAAAAGCCCTGGATACATCATATGCAAAGGGACAAGAGACACACATAATCTGCACCATGCTGGGATGAAATTGCAGAGAGTTTTAGTTTTTTGCAATGTTTATCCAGAACAGGATCTCTTCACATGCAACTCTGCCTTCAAGCTCCAACAGAGTATAACTTGTATGTGCATCTGAAAACTTATCTTCCTCACAGCGATCCTATGAAATAGGGTATAATATTTCAAGCCATTCAATCAGAGTCAGATGATCAATTCACACAAGGTGCTACTTCCCAATTCTATATTTGTCTAATTATAGGCAAAGAAATGTATTTTCCTTTCTTTGCTATCCGTCTTACCCCCACCTCCTTTCATAAGATACCATTCTTTTGAAATGGCAGACTTTTTGAGAGAATGGCAATACAGAAGTGTAGGAGTAGTGTGAAGATACAGCATTGTGTTACAGAGATAACAAGTATTAATCCTTTGACCTTGCTACCTATGCGCAAACATACATCATTATTTTTTGGCATTACAAGTATTTTCACTGTCTCACACCTCTCCCTTTACTATTCGGAAGGGTCTTCATCAATACAGTTTTTTTTTAAAAAAAAGAAGTCCAAATTATCTTGCTTTTAGAATTCATTTCTACACACTCTGGGACTTTTAATCTCTTGAATCCAGCATACTGAATTTAAGTTTTTTTAATCTCCTTCTTTCTTCAGAGTCCCTCCAAACTCACACTTACTGCAAAGTTGTAGAATACAATTCAAAGCCACCAAAGTCATGAATTTAGGGGTGGAGAGATTATCTGGACTGCTAGACTTCATGTTTAGAAACTAAAAGGCAGATGATTTGAAAAGTTTTCATTCTCCCCCCCCACACACACACACACACATTCACAGCTTAGCCCTGAACAGAAACAAATACTTTGCCAGTTTAACATCACTCCATGACATCAAGAATCCCAAAAATGCAAAGGTCAGACTGAAAACAGCAGCAGCTAACTTTGCTCCCCCCTTTTGTGACAGTGCCTGGTCATGCTGTCAAAGACAATTATTTACATTTTCCATTTTGCCTTTTTCTTCCAGCCAGCATGATATAAGGACTTTTGGGCCAGCTGTAGAAGGAGAACTGCCAGCTGTTACAAGACACATTGCAGACTGAATCCAGAAGCGTCCAATTGGAAGGGAAGCTAATGAACCTAAACAAGGATCCTATGGAACCTCTATATGTAAATATCACTAACATACCATAAAACAAAATTGTGACTTTAAAACAAATCACGCTTGCATATAGAATTCAACACATTATACTGGATTCAGATCCAACATAAGCTAAAATCAAACAAACCATCTTATCAACTCGCACAATGTGTGAAACCCAAATAAATTCTTTCAGGCAAAATATAAGCAATCAATTGGCTAATCCAGTACAAAAATTAAAAATTTTGAATGGGAAGATAATTTGTTGCCAATAGAGAGGCCTTATTTGGTATAGAACAGTACTGTAGTGATAGGAGAAAACCACATTACTCAAAGTCTCAGCCATGAGAAGCTTTGAAGAAATTATGGTAGCAAATTCTTAAGCTTTATTATATTTTTCTGACTGAAGTTGAAGAGCATGACCTTGTGCTCTTCTGTGAGGGATGGATAGGTTTTGAGTTCCAGACATACTAATGGCCCCTTTTGTAAACACATAGTAATGCTTTTTTGCCTGTGGCAGTTTTGTGGTCTGCCATTCCAGCTATTTATAATCATGCCAGCTATTTAATGTCATCATTGTAATTTTTGACCACTGCAAAGAAGGAACCTGCTGATAATCTCCAAAGCAAAAGGGCATGGGATGGAAACCAAGAACCCTTATAAAAGAAAAAAGATAAGTACAGAATATGGGCTAATTTCAGTTACAGCATACTTTTAAAAAAGTGGATGTAGTGGGCAGGGGCAATTCTTCTGTCTTCATTTGGGTTGAAAATGCCAGATTTTGAAAGAGTCGCCTCAGTGTTCTCTCATGAGTAACTTTAATGTCATTTTGCCACATAAATCCCATTCTTCTCAGTGGTTTCTGCAAACCACATCAAACCAATGATCTCTTTAAGAAGAACGGCATTTCCCAGCTTGCCAACATTTCTTTTGAGAGCATGGAATTTAAGCTGTTGACAACTATAACTATTATTCCTCATCAATTTCTAAAGCTGGACTGTAGAAGGGGCGTTGTCTTACCTGAACACCTTTTCTCAGCATGATGATGGATAATCCACATGATTAGGTTTCCTGAAGTCCCTTCTACCCAATAAGACTAAGTCTGAGAGATAGCCACGCCTCCTGCCTGGTCGCACATGCCCAGTTCCGACGGAGGCGAAGCCACAGACAAAGCCAGACGCGTTGGTTTCCAGACTCCTGCCACCGTGCCCAATAACTAATGAAAAAAGGGGTGGGGGTGGATTATCCATCATCATGCTGAGAAAGGCGTTCAGGTAAGACAACGCCCCTTCTCCAGCATGATGGATGGATAATCCACATGATTGGGACATACCGAAGCTTGCCTGTCCCTAGGGAGGGTTAACAGATGGGGCACGTGGTACAGGAGATGATACTACCCTTTGCAATACTCTACGGCCAAAGGCAGCATCAGCAGAAGCAAAACTATCGACCTTATAATGACGGATAAATGGTGAGGGGGACGACCAGGTCGCCGCCCGACAGATTTCACCAATGGGCGCCTGAGTAGCCCAGGCTGCAGAGGTGGCCGCACTACGAGTAGAGTGAGCTGTGATACGTGATGGTACGGCCAATGATTGTGATTGGTATGCTCTAGCAATACAAGCCTTAATCCATCTGGCGATAGTGAAAGAAGAGACCTTGATACCCATTGAGGTCGGAGTGAATGACAAGAAAAGGGCGTCTGACCTACGGAAAGAAGCAGTTCTCTTACGATAAATGCGAAGCGCCCTGCGAACATCCAAGGTGTGCCACCTGCGGTCCACGTCACTGGATGGACGAGGACAGAAACTTGGCAACACCACCTCTTGTGAAACAAAGAGTTCACTTTAGGAATAAACGTGGGATCCAAACGTAAGATCACACAATCAGGGTGAAACAAACAAAGATCCTCCCTCACTGAAAGGGCTGCCAATTCAGATATGCGCCTAGCAGAGGTCACTGCCACCAGAAAAGCCACTTTCATGGACAACAGATTGAGTTCACATGAACGAAGAGGTTCGAAAGGCGACCCAGTAAGAGCCTGCAAAACCTTTGACAAATCCCAGGAAGGATACCGATGAACCGTTGGGGGCTTGATATTAACTGCTCCCTTAAGGAAGGAACGAATCATCAGATGGTGAGCAAGGGAAGAAGCATCATCGCAGGAAAGAACCGTGGCTAAGGCTGCCACCTGTCTCCTCAGAGTACTAGGAGACAGCCCCTTATCCATCCCGTCAAGCAAAAACTATAGAACCTGAGGTACAGTGAGAGCTGATAACTGGACGTGATGCTTGGACATCCAAGATGTAAAACTCCTCCAAGTAGAGTCATAAACTCTATTTGTTGAGGGGCGTCTAGATGCCTGGATGATATCAATGACCCTCAGAGAATAAGCCTCCGTAGTCAAACATCTCCGCTCAATCGCCATACGGTTAACTGTAGCCATTGAGGATCGGGATGGCGAAGCACCCCCTGAGTGAGTACTATCCGGTCTGGAGGTATCTGCCATGAAGTGGATACAGATAGGCTCATGAGATCTGCGAACCAAGGACGCCTCGGCCAATGAGGGGCTATGAGAGACCTCCGCCCTCTCCTGCAGAATCTTGCGGATGACCGCCGGAAGAATAGGAAGCGGAGGAAAGGCGTAAAGAAGGCCCCGGGGCCACGGGATGCGCAGGGCATCCACCCCCTCCGCCCCTGGAGACTGAAAACGGGAGAAAAACCTTGGAAGTTGGGAGTTCTTCGCTGAGGCGAACAAGTCTAGGACTGGGTGTCCCACCCTGCGAGATATGGTTAGGAACAGGTCTGGATCCAGTCGCCACTCCGAATGATCCACTGTCGCTCTGCTTAGAGCGTCTGCCTGCTGGTTGACCTCCCCCGAGATGTGATCCGCCTTTATCGATGACAGATTGGCCTCTGCCCAAGAACAGAGCAGTGTGGCCTCTGCCATCAGAGAGCTCGATCTGGTGCCCCCTTGACAGTTCACATGAGCTTTGGCCGCAATGTTGTCCGTGAGGACGAGGACGTGCTGGCCTCTCACCTCGTGCCTGAAGTGACACAACGCCAGATGAATTGCCCTGAGTTCCAGCCAATTTATATTGTGGGACAGATCTTCCTTGGACCATCTCCCTTGGGCAATCTGAGACTGGAGATGAGCCCCCCAGCCGAAAAGACTGGCGTCCGTGGTGAGCACTATCCTTGACTGTTCTCTGAATTTCGAGCCCTTGTTGATGGCTCGAGAACGCCACCAGCAGAGTAACCGAGCTACTAGAGGAGTCAACCGCACTAATTTGTTGGAGGATGTTAACTTCCTCCTCTGAAAAGGAAGGAGGAACCATTGCAGGGCTCTTGAATGAAGTCTGGACCAAGGTACGATGGCAATGCAAGAGATCATCTTGCCTAAGAGTTGGGAAAGAGTGAGGAGCGAGACCGACCTGGTGCATTGCACCAGGCAGACAAAGGCCCTGAGACTGGCTATGTGGTCCGGTGAAAGATAGACCATGCACTGGGTCGTATCTATTACTGCTCTGAGATGAAGAAGCCATGTGGATGGAATCAGTTGGCTTTTGGGGAAATTCACCAAGAATCCATGATCCTGGAGTACCTCTATTGTGCGGGCCACCTCTGACCGCGCAGCCTGGACCGACCCTGATTGTATGAGGATGTCGTCCAGATAACACTGGATCCGAATGGACTCCAGTCTGAGGTGAGCTGCCAGGACCGACAGAATCTTTGTGAATACCCTCGGGGGGGATGAAAGGCCAAACGGAAGTGTTCTGTATTGATAATGATAAGATCCGTAACAGAATCTGAGAAATCTGCGATGTGGTTGAAAAATTGGAATGTGAAGATACGCCTCCTTGAGGTCAATGGACGTGAGGAGGTCGTTCTTCCTTATGCTGGCCAGAATGGATTGCAGTGTTTGCATCTTGAATTTTTTGTATATTAGATAAGAGTTTAAGCGTTTTAGGTCCAGAATGGCCCTCCATCCTCCCGAGGCCTTTGAAACTATGAAGAGGATTGAATAAAACCCTCTTCCCCATTGATCGGGAGGAACCGGTTCTATTACTTTTATTGTGAGAAGGTGGGTAATGGCCTCCTTCATGAGAGCCCGTTTTGATGGGTTTGAAGGTGTTGGGCAAGAGATGAAGCGGGGTGCCGGATTTGCGAAAAACTCTAAGGTCAGTCCATGGGTAACGGTGGACAAAACCCAGGCGTCTGTAGTAGTGTCCTCCCAGTTCTGAGAGAACAGGGAGAGGCGACCTCCTATGGGGGGTCTCTCCCCGGAGTCACTTATTTCTCCGATAGGGACGGCCCCCCGTACCTCGAAAGGGCCGCTTAGACTATTGTTGCCTGGGCTTGGTTCCAAAATGTTCCGCCTGGCGGTCCGATTTTGGGGTAAAGGAACGTGCTGGTTGTGACCAGGTGGAACCCTGGGTATTGCCCCTGAATCCCTGACGGCGATAAAAAGGGGTAGGCTTTCTATCTGCTCGCCTGCCTTGGTGAGCCAGTACCTTTTTCTTGTCCTTATTCTCTATCAAGTATGGCTCCAGGGCTTCTCCAAACAATTTTCCACCAGAGTAAGGAGCGGTGGACAAACGACCCTTAGATTTCAAATCCGCCTTCCATTGTTTTAGCCAAAGTAAGCGCCTGGCAGAAATATTAGCTGCTATTGCTCTGGGTGAAAAACGGGCATGTAGCGTAGCATCTGCTGTGTACTCAACAGCCGCTAACAATTTCCCCAATGTTTGATGGGCGCAAACTTGATCCTGTGGGATCAAATCCTGAAGCTCCTGGAGCCAAGTGATAGAGGAACAAGAGAAGAAAGAGGCTGACGTGGAAGCCTTTACCGTCCACCCTGACGCCTGATGTGCTCTCCTTAGGGAGTACTCCGATTTTCTGTCCTCTGGTTTTAGTGCCTCCGCCATATCCCCAGCTATAGTGGTGTTGGACAAGATAGGAGTGAGGGAAGTGTCAACAGAGGGAACCTCCAAGAGGTTGGTCAGGGATGGTGCCACGTTAAACAGCTTCTTGTCAGAGGAACCAGGTGCCGGAGAGAGACCCAGGTTAGTCCACTGCTTTTTTACCGTATTGGTAAAAATGGGTGGACAGGGAATGTGCTTTTGAGTTATCGTGCGCTCAGCAAACAAAGGATTTGCAGTTTGACTGGTGGAGGGGGTAGGTTCTGGGTCAGGCTCTGGCGCTATCTGGGATGTAGCCGTGGCCTTGGTAAGAATAGTTTTGAACAGGGCGGGATCAAAGAGCCCTACAAAAGGAGCTGACTCCTGAGGATCATCTTCATCCTCTGATAAGGCTGCTCCCCGTGATTCCTCAATATCAGAATAAGAATCTCCGCTCTGTGAGGAATGGTCAGAAGGTATGGAACAAACGTAATCCAGAGTGGTGGATTTACGTTGGGAAGGTGTAGAGTGTTGAGATTTCTGTAGAGATGAAAGACAGCCTAAAACCTGCGTGAGCATAGATTGCAATTGTTCCGGAGCAAGCGTCTGTGACTGCTCGGTACGGAGACCGGCGGCCGTGGGCGTGAACGTGGCCGATGGAGCAGGGTGAGGGGTAAGCTGAGAAGCCCCCCATGTTGGATTTGGATTGGACGTCATGGGACTAACCGTTGGAGATTGAGAACCACCCTTCGGAGACAAAGGCCTGTGTACCTGTGCAATTGTGGTTACCTGGGGGCTGAAAGGAGAAGTCCCAGGAGGTTCAGGAACAACCGGTACCTGTTGTGGTAAAGCAGCCTTTTGAGCCCTGGATATCTGTCTCTCTAGGGCCTGATGTTTCCTGGCAGCCTCCTTTTTAGCCCTTTTGGATGGAGCTTTACTGGATAAAGCTTTTGCTCTGGCCTTGAGCTTGCCAGCTACCTCAGCCTTTGGCGATTTGCGCCTCCGTTTAGCAGGAGGACTGGTTGGCGCCAGAACCAGATCAGGCTGTGTATCTTCCGCCATTGTTTGTGTATCCTATAGTTAAAGACTGAAAAGGGGTAGCAAAAAAAAAAGTCTTGAATGGACAGGAAGAAAAACCTGTGAAACACCCCTTTTACTTTGTCAGGGATATTGTGGCCTGAAAATCCCTCAGCACCAGTCTGAAGATGGGTTGTAGCAGGTAATGAGAACCAAAGGACTGGAAAACCAGTATGGACTCCTTGCAAGAAACCTGAATCCCTTCAGCGCAAGTCTGAGGGTGGGATAACCAGGTAGCAAAGGCTGGACAGAACCAAAGCGGCCCCCCTGCCAAGGAGTGTCAGCCTCTATCCCTTCAGCACAAGACTGAGGGTGGGATGTATCAGGCTGATGAAGACTGGAAGATTAACCTGGTGACCTATTGAATAGGTTAGGCCTAAGACCCTTCAGAACAAGTCTGAGGGTGGGTCAGAAACAGGCGAGGAGCTGAGGGCCCAGTAAGGAAATGTAGGACTGGTAAGACCAGTATATATCTCCCTGGAAAAGGGACTGTGTGACACAGTATGTTATAATTAGGACCAGCTCCCAATGAAAGGCAAGTGAGCACGCTATTAAAGGAATATATATAAATTGCCAGAGGCAATGTCAAGTAGATGTGACTGGGAACCAAAGTGGAGATTGACTCTCCTGGTTCTGCCCTCCCCAGAAACAAGGGGGGGGGACTGAACCAGCCACTAATAGTACCAGGCTGCTTTAATTTTGAATTGAAACTCACTATGATGTATGAAAAAAAAATCGCCCATGCCGGCCCTGCAATGCAGGCCACAAGACAAAATGGCGGACACCAGCCACGTGGCTCTCTGCAATGCAAGGAATCGGTGTAAAATGGCGGCCGCCAGGCACGTGGCAATCGAGCTGCTGTCCTACGCCGGCCCTGCAATGCAGGCCAGAGAACAAAATGGCGGACTCCTGCCACATGGCTCTCTGTAATGCCAGGGATCGGCCCAAGGCAAAAGAGAACCCAAAATGGTGCCCGTCAGCCACGAGGCAACTCACAGTAGGCCCAATCGTCCGGAGGAGCTCAGGACAATCAGCTGCTGTTCGGGGCTTTTGCAGGAGCCTCGCGCTCCACCCGACGCTTCAGAAAACTCCGCAGCTCTCAAAAACTCTAAGAGAGGAAACGAAGAGCTTCCCCAGCAAGGCCCCAGCTCGGGAAGGCTTTGCAGTCGCCCCGGGCCTCCGCGGAGATCCACCGATCAGCTGGATCGAACGGAAGGCTCCGCAACTCCCCAAAAGCTCTGGAGGCTGCAACAGAATGCAAGAGAGAAGGAAAAGCCTCTGGCTGAGAGCAAGTCCCTCGAAGCCTTTAACAACTCCCAAAGGAAGAAAAGACCAACACACAAAGCCTCAAAAAGAGGTAAGGAAGAGTAAGGGAACCGGAGGGATGACGGGGAGGAACCGAGGGAGTAAGGTACAGTGTTTAAATTAAAGGGGAATAGAAGGATAATCCACTGATAGGGAAATTAACTTTTTTTAAAGAACCTGAGTCTGGAGAGAAGAACCAACGCATCTTGTCTGGGTGAAAGACTAAGTCGGAACTGGGCATGTGCGACCAAGCAGGAGGCGTGGCTATCTCTCAGACTTAGTCTTATTGATTAGAAGGGACTTCAGGAAACCCAATCATGTGGATTATCCATCCATCATGCTAGAGAAACATATGGCTCTTGTGCTATTGCTTAACCATAGTTCCAACTTGTCCTAATTTCAGTAGGGAAAGTGAGAATTATAGTTGAGACACAGGTTCCTCAGTGGTCTACTGAAATTACTGAGATCAATCTTAGGAAACTTGTATTACTTGTATTTCAGTTTTCCTAAAGGCTTATCATTTAGTTAAGACTGGTTAAGATAGGCCTTCCATCATATTCTGAGTATATCACATGGTCAGGATTTAGGACAAATCACTTGATTGAAAGGAATTGTTAAAATCTGAACAGAGTACCAGCTAAGTCTCTTGTACAACTGGGATAATTAATTGAAAGCTTTCCTCATAAACAGATCCTGTTATCCTGTTAGCTTCTCAACAGGAAAAGAAGGAAAGTGCATTTTGGCAATAGAGGATTGGCTAAGTTTGTACTCTGTGTCGAACTTGGCTGCTGCAAATTCTAGGCTTAGAACACACAGCATGGTTGAGAAGAACAAGGCTAACTGTAAACATGAACTCTCTCACTGGCGTTCTATCGTTCTATACAGACAGGGTGGGGAAATCTTCCTGGCAGTCTCTGAAAATTACAGGCATATTCTTTTCCTGTTAGTCATTTATGTTTCATTTCTTCAGAAATCTCAATTTTCCAGATCAAAGATCATGGGGAATACACATGGAGTGGAAACTTCTTCTCTCTCCTATATTACACCTTTATGATACCTTCAAATTATGCTTTCTATAAATAATACATTTTGGTTTCCAAAAAGTACTTACTGTGCATTGTAAGTAGTGAATATACAACATAAGAATCAGATCAATACCCCAGAACAAACAAGTATATTGAGAGGGAATGATGAAATAAAGACAGTCATAACTGCTGCAAAATCCGAGATTGTTTTTCTGGGGCCGCTCATATTTTCATATTGCCCAGAAGTAAAAATAGAGATAACCATAAAAAAACAGAATCTCAACAAGTTGAAAAAACATCTAGGAAAACAGCAATGGCAAACTATTTCCATACAAGAAAACTATAGAGGTGCACTCAGGTAGTCACCAAGAATTTCAGGTAACTCTTAACCTTTAAATACAGTAATGCTAGAATTCTCTTCCTCCCACCCCAAATTCAGTCTCAGCCAAGATGCAGTTACATAAAATGCAAATATGAAAAAATGATCTTACATTTGTCACCTGGGAAATGCAGTATCCAGGGGTGGTTTGCACAAGGCTCAGTGTAACTCTCACAATGCTTTGTGTTAGTCACTGTGAACTTTGGAGTTAATATACACAGGATGGTATATTTAATCACCCTGTTCATTGGCTGGTTCAATATGCAAAGGTGATGAAAGTTATAACTCTGCCCAATAGTATTAAGCCACTTATTTCCCTACTGTTCCATCTGACTGCAGCAAAGGAGAAGCAGGATACTAAGATTCTCCCTCCCACCATCCACTCATCCACCCTCTTTTTATCTGGGACAAGCTGCCATTGGCTACTCCACTCATCCCAAAATAATCAACAGCAGTGAACATTACACCTGGACATTTTGCAACTTAGTTATGTAACATTCAGGAAAGAGTGATGGCTTATTTGCTTATCTTCCTCCTTTCAGAGTCCCAGTCTTGTTTTTCTTCATTAATCCCTTAGATTTTTTATTTTACTACTTTTTCACTTTAAACCGTTCCGTGTTCATTTCTATTTGTGAATATTGTTTCTCTCGTACGTACGAGTTAGAGAAAGAGAGAAACCCACTTCGTAATTAAATGTCCCTCGCTATCTTCTTCGTCTCAATTGGTTTCGATTGACCTTTACTCATACTCATAATATTACGGTGGATACCTAAACTAAGTCAAACTCTTTATATTGACTCAAATAAGACTCAGAAAACCCTATAGGCCTCCCAATATCACTTCACACAAAAAACATTTTAGTAAAGCTAGCTTGCTAACTAAGCCCTATTCAACAGTTATATCTGAAGATGATTCATGATTAACTTCCATTTTGCAAAATTCAATAAAACAGCTATGGTAGAGAGAGCAAAATGATAATGCTGCTTTGGAGTGAAAAAAATCCTGTCCCTTTGACTCAAAAATCTAATGTCACTATGTCACTAATGAATACTTTTCAAATACAAGGAATAAGGAGATTGTTCTCAGTAATCAAAAAGAAATGAAAAAAGCTGCATTGCATGTTTCTTTCTTGAGACAGTTAAGTCCACATTCTGTTATATTTAACTTTTTCTTGGCTTTCCTGTAATACATTAGGCTGCACTTAAATGGCTTTCAAAACATGAAGCTGGGTTTTCTTTTTTCTGCACTCATACCTGTCTGCAGTTCAGAACCTTTGTGTCTTTTGCACATGAACATGGACTTTAACCACAGAGATTAGAAACTATTTTTCTGAACACCTAGGTAACAACAATAGGAGTGTTAAGTAACTTTAGGTTCAGAAATTAATGGCTTCTATGCTCTTAAGGTGATAATGCAGTACTGTCTACCTCAGTGGTTCTCAACCTTCCTAATGCCGCGACCCCATGCACCCACGTGACCACATGTGACCCACACGCACGCACCCACGTGACCACATGTGACCCACATGCACGCACCCACGTGACCACATGTGACCCACATGCACACACCCACGTGACCACACATGACCCACATGCACGCACCCACATGACCACACATGACCCACACGCATGCACCCACGTGACCACACGTGACCCAGGAGCATAGAGATGGCTCTCCTGCTCGAGCTAGAGCGACCCCCTCAGCCGGCCGAATCTCGCTGCCGGGAAGGAGAGCAGAGAAAAGAATGGGAGAGGGGACAGGAGAGGAGGAGAAAGGGGGGTAGAATTTAGAAAAGAAAAAGAAACTTTTGTGCAGAGCCGGCAATCGCGGAGCAAGACGCCCGTTTGGTGCGGAACCAGGCAAGCCCATGCGCTCCTGGGCGGCCATGGCAAGCGGCAGCTACGACGCAGGCCGACCACCGGCTGGGCCACCAGCTGGCCCAGCCCAAGGGAGGTAAGGCACCCGCCGGGCCCCACGCGTGCCAGCAACCCTCCTTGCGCCCACCGCTGCTCTGCTAGCCTTACCTTGGCCACCGCACGTTCAGTGTGCTGGCAGGCCCAGGCGCTCCTGGGCGGCCATAGCACGCGGCAGCGAGGGCGCAGAGCGACCACCGGCTGGGCCACCAGCTGGCCCAGCCCAAGGGAGGTAAGGCACCCGCCGGGCCCCACGCGCACCAGCAACCCTCCCTGCGCCCGCCGCTGCTCCGCTAGCCTTACCTTGGCCACCGCACGTTTGGTGCGGCGGCAGGCCGGCAGGCGCTCCTGGGCAGCCATAGCACGCGGCAGCGAGGGCGCAGGGCGACCACCGGCTGGGCAACCAGCTGGCCCAGCCCAAGGGAGGTAAGGCACCCACCGGGCCCCACACGCGCCAGCAACCCTCCCTGTGCCCGCCGGCCTCCCACCTCCGGCCCTCTTTTACTTACATTTAGTAGTTGCTCAGCAGGGAGTCCACCTTTGCAGGTCTTTCGAGCGGAATCGACGTCTGTTGAACGTCGTGGCAAACGTCTGACCCTGAAAACCGCCCGAGTCGTCCCGTCTCTGTCGGACCTGTTAAGGATAACCGAAAACTTTCGGTTATCTTAATCTGAGAAAATTTCTCTCAGATAAGATAACCGAAAGTTTTCGGTTATCTAAGATAACCGAAAGTAAAGCCAATAGAATCTATTGGCTTTCGAACGCCAATAGAATAGAGTCTCTTGAATAGAGTCTATTCTATTGGCATTCAAAAGCCAATAGAATAAGAGGGAGTAGCACAGCTAAGGAAAAGGGGAAAAAAATGGCGGGAAAAAATGGCGGACTGCGTTGTTTGGTGACCCCCGTGAAATGGTCGTTCGACCCCAAATGGGGTCACGACCCACAGGTTGAGAACCGCTGGTCTACCTGAACATAAGGTAAATCTGACCCACAGGTTGGGGGGGGGCAGTGTCAAATTTCTTGTATCCAGAAACACCTGATTGAAAAGAACACTGAAACTCTCTTGGCAACTAGCAATACAGACTAGCAATCACTATATGGCAGTAGATTGGAGAGAAATCAGAATTGGCTGCCATTAAGAAGAGAGTGAAGTTGCAATTCGGAATACTACAATACTCTATGTGGGAAGTGAATTTTGATGCTTGCCAATTTCCGTAACTAGCATCATCAAGCAGCAAAGCAAAATTGTTAGCCAAAGAAATTGGCTGCAAATATATAAGCTGGAAGGAATCTTTCAAGCACCTAGGACATGTTCTATGGTATAGGGAAATCTTTGACTTACAATAGTTTATTTAGTGATCATTCAAAGTTACAACAGCACTGAAAAAGTAACTTATGACCATTTTTCACACCTATGACCGTCATAGCATTCCCCATGGTCACAAGATCAAAATTCAGATGCTTGGCAACTGACTCATATTTATGATGATTGCACTGTCCCGAGGTCATTTGATTAGCTTTTATAGCTTTCTGACAAGCAAAGTCAATGGGGAAGCCAGGTTTCCATGTTACCAACTTAACAGCTGCAGTAATTCATTTCACAACTGTGGCAAGAAAAGTCGTAAACTGAGGTAAAATTCACTTAACTATTTTCTTGCTTAGCAACAGAAATGTTGGGCTCAGTTGTGGTTTTAAGTCAACTTACAACTACAACTGAGCCCAAACTTTCTGTACTACTTGTACAGGAATACCTGTATTACTTTTTACATTCTACCTGCACAGGTAGAATTAGGAGGCAATAATTTGATATGTCAGTGATTATTTCTCAGTTTACCAAATACAAAGACAAATATGATAATTTTCAATATACTAGCCATAACAGTTCCTACTGATCTAAAACCAGTCTCACATTTAAATGTCAATGTTTTAAACTTCCATTTTTGAGATACAACACAAATGAAACTAAGGCTAGATAAATGCTATGGAAAGAAAGTTAGGCTTGCTACACCACTGTCTAGACCAGGGGTAGGCAACCTCGGCTCTTTTATGACTCGTGGACTTCAACTCCCAGAATTCCTGAGTCAGTGGGAGTTGAAGTCCACGAGTCATAAAAGAGCCGAGGTTGCCTACCCCTGGTCTAGACTTATACACCACTATCTTACTAGCAAATATAGGAACTAAACAGTTTAGGTCAGTCTTTCCCAACCTTGTATCCTCTCCCATGTGCAATTGTGCAAAGAATGGGAAGACTGTAAACATTGTAATTCTCCGCCACTATAACTGATGCTTAACTGTGAGTTATGGTTCAACATATCTGTAGGCAGCAAAGTTAGGAGGAAAAGAGCCCCTAGAGAAGAAAGCATCAGCTGAATCATACCTCAAAAGAAAACAGGATCTGCCAGTATATAACATAATAGTGTTGTATGTGCAAAAGCTACGCTCAAAGTATTCAGTGCTGTTTTGTACATGTTTTAGTCAATTATTATTATACTTATTTACTATATAGACTGCCTTCAGGACTATTTTACCCACTTATGCCTGATAAAGATCATTTGCATACCCAATAATATGTGGTGCTCAAAAAATACAATTCAAAAAACTGATGCTACTATTTTGAACCTTCTCCTTATATAATATGCAAGAGTGTAACACAAAATCACCTCAGAATTGTTAGAAGATATGTCATAATTTTAGACAAATCTCAGACTTTGCTCTATAGAAAAAGGATTAATGTGCTTGTCATAAAATTGATCATCGGAAGCAAAATAAAGATTTAGAGCAGAGTAAGATGAGCCATATGAACTAGCAATTCTGTTTATAACAGGAGGAATGGACTAAACCAACTGAAACAGCTATAAGTAAGGCTCATGTAAGCTACCTTCTAAGTTAGGAGAAAGCCATCTTTGAAAATACCCAATGTATTCATGTGGTTCAATGTGTCCTTTTTTCATCAATTTTTGGATAGAATGATTTTGAAATATTCAAGACTAACAGAGAATAAGGATTTAGTGAAAGTGTGTTCAACCTTTTGGCTTGCCTGGGCTGCATTGAGTGAAGAGGAATTTCTTGGGCTGCATATAAAAATAAATATAGTTAATGTCTATAAATAGCAAACTTCCTTTATTTTCTTATATTTTTTATTACCATCTTATGGGGCTGCATTGTGTGCTTAGTCTGCTTATATATACATACAAACATACAGAAGTGCACGTGCCACTTGTGTTTAAATCTATACAGATTCATACATACTGGAATAATGTCACGTCAGATCTGAAATTGCAGACTGGCAAAGAAAAGCTACTTCCCACTCATTCCCTTTTTTACTAGTCACTTATCTTCTAAAGTGCCAATACTACTGACTGGTCATTTTAGGCTATTAAGAGTCTGTAATCTCCAAATACCCATATAGCATAACATATAGCAGCTATAATAAATTTTATCCTCTGACATAATTTTGTGATATCCAAGAGGAAGTTCATGAGTGCAGAACTGCAAAGATTTTTATGAGTGAGCCTAGATCACTCAGCTCACTAGCTCTGAGCTAAACCTATCTGAAAACAACTAAGCCTACTACTCATCACTCAAATATTTGCAATTTCCATTATTGCTGCAGCAAATTATGGGTATATGCTTGTTTTAGCAGGTGCCCAATACTTCAGATAATCCCAAGTAAAACACTAGGGTTATATCCCACTCCGTCATAAAGGCTTAGTACTACTTAAAGTCCATTATTTGGTTTCCCCAAAGCTAAGTTGTTTTTTTTAAACCTAGGCAATAGCTTTTATTGGATTAACTTCTGCTGATATAGGAGTGTGCAAACTTGATTTTCACAGGCCTGTTCCACAAGTAAAGCTAAGAAAGTAACACAAATACCAGTCTGCTTTTGGGTACTACAAGTTAATCTATTTTTTTTAAAAAAGAAAGAAAGACTCACATAGATTATTACTGATTTACAGTCAACATTTAGCCTGTGTCAGAAAGTTAAGGGATAGTTGCTTTCCCGTTAGATCAGGAAAGAGTTTGATTAATTATTAGAAAAACGTCATTTCTTAATCACAAGACATACTGAGCAATCTACCTCTTACACATCTGTTGTGGCATGGGCATTATGAAATCCTTGATGGAGTTTTGTTTTCTGTTTGAGAAAGAAACCAAACCCTATGATCTATCAGAGTTAATCAAGGACACGAGCTTACATGCCCAGCTGGGAAGGTTTTGCTGGATTCTTTGGTTGGCAGAATCCATAGAAAAGTCCATTTCCAAAATGGAAAAGTCCATTTTGTCCAACCTGCAATCCTCCCTCATGCATCTCATAATTCTTCACACAATTCTGAAGTGATCAATAAAGCAATTTGGAACATGCAGTGGGAAAGTGTTACATGAAACAATCTTACTTCAGTTATATACGGTATGTTCTGGGCCACTGCTTGTTTACAGTTCTTAAGTAAAGAGCCAATGATGTAATATTTTTTATTACTATCAAACAGCAGCACTTATCACCATTATCAACAACATCAGACCTAATGCTTCAAAGCCTCTGGGCTAGCTGCCATTTTATGTTTCACAGTACAATATCCTTGTGACAAAGTTGTCCTGGGTCACAGTAACTAAATTTAACATTTAGTTATTTATGAATTTATATAGCAAAACAGGTGCTAGGTGCCTTGAAAACAACTAACTTGTCAGTGCAGTGTTACAACAAAATTATAAACAAAAACTTTTTATTCAATATTTTAATGTTTAACTACCCATCTCCCCAAACTTTAAATGCCAATTACTAAAAAGCCCTGGTCAGACTTCACCAGTTTATATCAATCTAGTGCTAGCTCCCAGAATTTTTTGACAGCACGGTTATGTAGTCTGCTATTTCTGGACAACAAGAGAATTTTTTTCACCCAAAGTCACAAGGCTATAATGAGCAAGCCAGTTGTGACAACTGAAAATACCTTTCTTTCCCTAGAGGTTGGCAGCTTTGCTTATTTGATAGCAGCAATCAATACACATTTTCTGAAGAAACCTTGGAGTTAGTGGCTGGATGTTTTAGATAATTTTAGATAATCCCACACCATTTGGGGTTTTAAAAAGGAAGCCCTGGAAAGGAGGCCTACTGTAGGTAAAAACAAAACTTTTAAAACAAAATTTCTACATTTCCAGAGGCGAATTCTCAGTTTCCAGAAATGTTAATAACTCCACAGTAGGAAGAGAAAAGAATCTTAAATTTCTCCCTTGACTGATGAAAGAGGTTTAAAGCCATTTTTATGTACTTTATAAGATAGAGGAACAACTCGGCTATGTCAAATTGGAATCTGTGCTCTATGGATTTCCAACGATTAACAAGCTTTAGAAAGCTTAGACTATCAAGCCAATAGGAGAGAGCAGGAGTTTAGGAAAGAATTAAAGGAAAAGAGGAAGAGAGAGAAGTTCAAGGATGAAGCTAACCCGATGATCAATTTTCCCAAGGCTTGGAGGTATTCCTTCATCCTCTAAGAGATTACCACTCATTAAGTAGCATCAGAAACCTAAGGGCTACTGCTATGTAAACATTCATTTATCCCCAACATTACACCCCCAACGCCACGTATCCAACGAACAGCTCTCAACCCCAACTGCTCCAGGTTGAAAGTAACTACGGGAACCGAAGGAGCAAAACGTGGAACCCTGAGCAGATCGAGCACCAAAATAAACGCCGCGATTAATATATGACTCATACCTCCTGCAGCCCCACCCCTTTCCGGACACGAAAGCCTAAGATTTTCCAAAAGAGCCGAGATTACGATGATCAAGCAAAATAACTTTATGGTGGTGCGCTTGCGGTATATCTCAAACGGAGCGAGCGCTGCCAACAATGTCCTATTCTTAAAATACTGAGCCGGCTCTTCCCGCTTGTCCCCGACCCAACCACCCACGCTCCTCCACAGCAGCCGCCGGAGGAGGAGGAGGAGGAGGGAGAAGGCACTGGGGACGCCGGCCTCCCCAGATCCCCCACGCGGACCTGCCCGAGCTGAGAGGAGGCGCCGGCCTCTCAGGGAAAGCCGTAGGAGCGCTGGGGATTCTTTAACGATTCACCTTCCCAGGCGCCAACCGACTGCAAAGCCGGACGGAGCCGAAGGAGGAGAGACTCTTTCCAGTAGGGAAAGCGGCCCCGACTCGCCAGGAGATGCCCAGGGTTTGAAAAAGAGCAAGGGCAAACGTGTGAACTGACTTCATAGGAGGAAGGCTCGGAAACACTGGCGCACGTGTTGCTGAAGTACCTGGTAAAGAGACGCAGCAGCTCGTTCGCCTTCTCAAAGAGAAGCCGCATCTCCGCCTCTGCCCCCCGAGCGGTGAATTACGTGTGGACACAATCGCAAACCGGCTCGCGTTCTACCGCCTTTTAAATTGCTAGATCTCAAGGCGCATGCGCCTTTGCCTTGGGAGAGTGACGTTGACTTGCCCAAATCTGGGGCCGAAGGAGCGTTCCTTGTCTGGAGACTGGGCGAAGTGACTTTCTCGTCTGCTCCCGCGAGCTGTAGTTCAAGGCTGCGACTCGCCTAAATTCCAGCCTTCGGGAATTACCTGATTTACAGTATTGCAAAAAGCAGTTCTTCACACACACCCTCCCAAATTATGTGACTCTCTAAAATGATGGCCAAAGGGTTAATGACTCCCTCAGACAGTTGAGGTAAACGATGAATAAAATACCAACACAGAAATATACAACATTCTTAAAAATAAAAATGCCAAACGTTCATGTTAATTTAGGAGCCTGCTTTAAAAATTAAGTACAAAATATAACAAAAACAATATAGTTATGATCAAATTGGAATTTGAAACCAATACTGTATCATTGAAATAATTTAACATTGGGGCACGCCATAACCTGGGAACAAAGCAGAAATCCTCTTTTTTGTGCCAAATTACCAAACTTGTGTGGCTGAAGCATCTTCCAAATGGTAAAAAAGTTGCTATGCATTTAAAATGTTTAATTTTATATGCTTCCAGGGTTTTTAACACTACCAATTTTTAGGCACCTAATCCCCATGCTGTAAAATTGCATTTATGGGGGAAAAAGACAAATATAATATTTTTATTTGGAAGCCCAAACACTGCTTAACATAAATCATCTTTCAGATCTGTTCAAAAGTGTATTGAATTTGTTGATTTCAGTGCTGTATTTCAGCAGAGCTCCAAACATAGAATATTGAACAATGATCCAATCTTTTTTTAATTTCCCCAGATTAAGCCCAGATTATACATTCTTATATCTATGTCTTCATGATTTATTGATTTCTTTAAGTACGTCATTGGACAAACTCATTTATGCTAGGAACAATATGATGCCAAGACCTCAGCATGCCAGCTTTTTGGTTTTGTTTCCAAAGAAGAAAGGTTTGGTGGCATGCTGAGGTCTTGGCATCATATTGTGTTTATTGTGGCTGCATTAGGATGGATCAATATGGGACAATGGAATCAACAGGAGCATCCAGGACTCATTTGCAACAGTAAAGTAAGACAATTTAATATAATGCAAAAGTAGTAGAAAAGTATCCTCAGAAAGAAGTAGAAAAACAGGAGCCTCTTTTGCAGAGAACAAAACTTTCAGGAAATTACTAAATATTACTTGTGTAACTAATCCTAGTTCGAAGTCATTATGTAAAAACTGATCGGATTAGCTGTCTCCTGCTTTTAAATGGTAGAACACTCTGTTTAATTGGGGTTTCTATGCCTGACAAAGTTTCAGTGAGTCGGGCAATCATGGCTGAGACCTCACAGATCCGAGTCTGTCTTCTGCCACCCAAGTGCCAATTACAGTGATAAATGAGCAGCTTGTTTCAGCTGTATTTATACTTGCATTGGAGTCAATTTCATTCTGTAGTCCATTTAGATCTTCATGCAGAATGAGTTTGTGTTAGTCCTTTATCCAGACATGAATGCAGGCATTCCCCAAACATCTGTGTGACCAACTAGATATTTGTAGAAATATTCACAAATAGAGGCACAGATGTGGGGATGGAAACATCTGTTCTCCAATTAGATAGACATTTGTTGATATGCAATTCATTGGTAATCCAATTTATAACAGTTTATGACAAGGACAAGGCCCTTTAGTGATGCATGTAAAACTTTTTGAATGTGAAATATTATTGCCCTTTCTGTTTTATTCATTATCTCATGCCTTGCACTTTTCATTTCTTTTGGTATAGTTGTACAAGGCCTACCTTATTTTGGGCACGGGACACCTGTTCCATCCAAACTGTTTACAAACTGGAACCCTTACATATGAGACAAAGCATATGGAACACTCATTCATCTCATTGGTTTACCAAGTGGGGACAAGTCCATTGGCATGGCTCTTTGAGACTGTTGACTGATGCAAAAAGCCAGTCTTACTCCTGAAGAAACTCCATAGGTATTTAATTCACTGTAAAAGTGCAAAAAGCTGCAAGACGATGTAGAATCATTTCTAGCCAGGACATATCTTTTTTTAAAAAATATTGGTTTTTAACAATACCAATCTCTGGTGTGCAGCGTGTTGTCTTGGTTTATATATTTGAGAAAAAAAGACAATACAATAATAATTAACAGTCAATAATTAAATTTAATAATTCCATAATTAGTATATTAGTTAATAATATATTTCTTTGATCTTCCCTTCTCCCATTTGTATTCTCCTTCTTCAACCTTAAATAAATATAATTCTTAATATTTTCAATATATAAATGATTAAATATAGACATTTTTTCATATTTATATAGTGATAACATCTATGTATAACATTTTTATCAGCTTATATTATTCTTATATATTCTTATCTCATTAGTTCACCATGCATCCTATTTTCGTGATTTTTGTTAAGCTTAATTTCCCCTTTTATTCAATCCATTCTTATCAGTCATGATTTTCTCAATGTTAGTCATCTAAATATCCCATTTTTTCCATTTATGTACACCATCCCAATATTTTCATATTTCATGTATTATAAAAATGCTGTGCTTCTTATCTATCTGAGTATAACATCCTTTCTGATCAGCTTATATTACACTTATATTTATAAAAGTTACATCATCCCAATATTCAGGAGTGAATACTGAGTGTGGTGTCCTGTCATTTTTTGATAAGTGTACGATATCCATGTTATCTCCCCCCTTCAAATACTCTTTCATCAATATTTTAGTTCAGGGGTTAATTATCAGTCAAAATTGTAATTCAGTAGGTTAAGCCACCTTAAGTCCTTCCTGTAGATTCTCCTCTAAAAGATTAGCAAAGAGCCAACGTTTTTCTTTTTCTTTAAACAATTCTTAAATTTAGTCAACAGTTCAGGTATTTTTGTTTCAGGTACTTTTTAATCTTATGGCTGGGCCAGTTCTTTCTTTGTTCCCAGCTGTTTTCAAGGTTATTTAAAATTTAAGGGAACAGATTATTGTTTGTTTCTGGGTCTCCTGCCAGTTTCTGAGTCATTATTGTTAGTGTTCTATGCTCTGCTTCTCTACTAGGTGTCAGTAGTTGTTCATTTTCCAGTTTTTTCAGACAAAAAAATATTGTTATATATTTTTTATAATTTCATTAAAACCCTTTTAGGTGTAGTCTTAGCAGTTTTTTTAGCTTCTAGATTTGTCCAGACTGTAGTATTTTAAATTTAATTTCAGTCTATTTCTTTCCCCCTTAATATTAATTTGCCGCTTCCGTCTATGAGGGAATGGGGATATAGTCCCCTCCCTTCACTTTCGGAGGTTTTCTTGCTTTGGGGGGTCTTTCCCAAGGATTCAGTTAGAGGATAGAAGAGAGAAGATCGATACTCTCACCAGTTCCAAGCACACTGTTCACCGATGTTCTTGTTCGTGCTCCTGGACTTCGGCTGCAGGTAGCTTGGGCTAGACGCCAATGTCACACTAGTCTTTCTCCTGTCGAGTTGGAGGGCTTCCCCCAGATCAAATGAAACAACCGCCATCATTTTGTGATCAACAGAGCACCCCTCCTTCATGGTCACCTCTTTGGGGGAACTTCAGACCCATTTAGGGTCCCTTGGCAGGACAAAACTGGCTGCGGGGAGCGGAGCTTTGCTATCCTGTGGCTGTGCGCTATGGTGCAAAACCAGAAGTCCCAGCCAGGACATATCTTTTATTGAGGAAAACATCTGGCTAAATGTTAATGTTAACTGATTTTATTGTGTTTTTGAATTCTTGGCCAAATATATATCTATCTGCAAGTCAAGTTCAAAATTACTAAAATGAGGTCATCTTCATAAGTATAATATAGAGAACAGCCTAGTAGAAATCAGAATGGGTGTAGAAATTATGATTTAAAAATTAAAGGGCTATTGTTAAGTAGTTATTGCTTCCAAAGAGAGCCCATGATTCATTCTAATCACAAGCTGAAGTGGTGGTTGCTGGCAGGAATGGAACCAAAGCAATGCCAAATAAGAGCAGGTATCAATGTGCTTGGAAACTTGAGGTTTGCTGAAATACCAAATAACCCTAATGCAAATGAATAAGTCCATGAAGTAAAAACATCTCCCCCTCCCTGTACACACAACCTGAGTATCAATTATGTAATGCTGTATATCAACTGGAAAAGAGAATGGCTGAGGAGGTGAAGTTAGCTGGAATGTTTTAACTTAGATGTTGCCATAGTTGGCTGATCATCCTTAAGCATTAAGAAACATAACTCTTAAGAGGTGAGATAATACTGAAACATATGGTTCAAGTCTTATGTACAATGAGTAATAACATCAGTGAAGATACCTGTTCAGTACTGTTGTAGAATTCCAGCAGATATTTTAGCCACCTCTATCCATCCTTGTCCAATTGACTATTATTTATGCACAACTGCTTTTGACATCTTTCTTCATGTATACACTGAATTATGACCAAGTTTCCAAGTTCAATCAGCAGAAAGTGTTCAGTTGGGATAATACATTAGGAATCCCAATCTGGGGTAATTTGTTTCTGCTTATGTTTATCTTAACAACAGATATGTGAAAAAGAGACTGTTTATTCTTATTCATGTACATACAGTAATTGTGAAAAAAGCTTGTCAAAAATGATACGGTTGGAATCAAGGAAAAGGAAGAGCAACTGCCACATCAGCTGAGTCTGCCTGATTAGATTCCTTTACAGATTTTCTTTCTATAATCTAAAACTGAACTGAGATTGAGATGATTTAGCCATCAGGGTGTGACAACTTCTGCAATGATAAGTCATAAGGACTAATAATGTCTCAGTCACTGAATAATCTAGCTTTGAAAGTATGCTACAAGAAGAACATGGCTTCAAACTTTCAAATATTGATGCAGTTGATCTGCCCTTCAGAATAATCTCCTTGCAGTTTTCTTGCTCCAAGTAATGTTGTCCAAGCTATATACTCTGCCTGCCTTCCAGCTTTTGGCCATTTGGACACACTGGCTGAAGAGTCTGGAGTTTAAGTCCAACAGATCAGGAGAACATCAGGTTAAGGACTGAAATACTGAAACACTGAAAGAGGGCAGCTAGACCATCAGGTCGATGCTCTTCCTCACTGCAGGAATGGAAATTAATGTATTCAGGACAGGGAGATGTCTGGCCTTCATTTGAAAACATCCAATGAAGAGGAGCATATCACCTCTCTATATTTATCTCAACAACCATGCTGCTCTGTTTGGAAGTTTTTTCTAATAATCAGTCAGAATCTTCCATTCTTTAATTTAAACTCATCGATTCATGTCCTATATTCTGCAAAGATTGAGAACAGTGCTGATCACTTTTGTATTACATTCTTTCCAGGATTTGACTGTCATATTGTCCTCTTAGTCTTGTCTTCTTATGATTATAGTCCCAGCTTCTTCAAGTCTTCCCAGTTTCTAGTTAATCATTCGCCAATCAGAATGTGTGCTTGTTTGTCTGACTCTTTCTTAAACTCTGGTGCTATAATATTCTGAATGCGCCCTGGCCACCAGATAGCAAAAGGTATTATATGTCTCAAAAGTTGAAAAATATCTTCCTATTAATATGGCCTTTAATGATCTTTTCCTTTTCTTTTTTCATATTCAGTTTATAATCAACAACTCTTTTCAGATCTTTTTTATACACATTATTATCAAGTCAGGCAACCCCAACCAATAACTGCTGATTTAATGTCTGTTTCCTAAGAGAAGAACCTTGAACTTCTCCCTGTTAAATGTCATTCTCATATTATCTACCTATTTCTTCTACCTTTGAAGATGATATTGAATTTATTTTGGTTATTCACTATCCCACTCATATTTGTGCTATCTCCAAACTCAATAAAATTTTGTGGAAAAAAATATTTCTGCAATCTCCAGATAGAATGGGCATTTCTTCTACCTCTTCATTGAAGTCATTACTAAAAACACGGAAAAGCACAGATCAGAACTCAGTATCAAAAACAGTTATCACAAAGCAGATTATTATTTCTTTACTTATGCAACAAATCAGCTGATTTCTCTCTACTAGTGTAAATTGGATCCCAGCCAACTATACAGATGCCTTTCCTGTATAAAGATAATATGTATACAATTGCAATCCTGTGAAACCAGAATCAAATCATATTAATATTGGACTGCATAAGCATGAATGTTTTTTTTAAAAAGCTGCCAAAAAAAATGCTACTGAAACCCAAATAGACTATAGCAATCTTCTCAAACAATCAGGTTGCTTCCACAGGAAGATTTTTAAATGCTGATAAAATACTGCTCTTCCACAAATTAGGCAGAAGTGAAATTAAAAGTACTGCATCCAGAATGTATTTAGCAAAATATTAAATAGAGCCAGTCTGGTGCAGGGTTAAGGCACCAGGCTAGAAACTGGGAGACAATGAGCTCTAGTGAAACCTCAATGACAAAGTTAGCTGAATCTCCTTGGACCAGTTATTCCCTCTCAGCCTAGGAAGGAGGCAGTGTTACCAGCAAACACTGACTAAAAGGCACACAGAAAAAATTCAAAAGTACTATATTTTCCACATAATTCCAGCCATGCTCTACTCTACCAGCAATATCCTAATATATATTTTTCAGAACTAAGTCTCATTCAAATATTGCTTTATCAGTCCTTATCTGCAGCAGTAGCAATTCCTAGACCAGAATTCTCTCTTTAGTTATTTCCTGTTGATAATGCCAACTATGCCATTATTTACTTAACATATTGCTTCAATGCAGTATTGATAATAAAAACTACAACAGTTTTAATTTCCCAGCACAATATAAAAAGGAGAACAAGTTTCATTTCCATGTCAGAAAACATGATAAAAAGGATAAATCCTGATTCTTTGGAACATGCCAATTAGAGTCAATTCAGGCTCATAGTGCACAAGATGTTTGAAATTATTTAGGGGATGTTCCAATGACTGCATTTCTATTTCAAGCATTTTCAGAAAGACTCAGTTCAAACCTGAAGCACTGTGATGGTGGAAAGAGATTCACTCTCTACATTGCTTTTTTAAATTAAATCATACTTAATTCCACTGCCAGGGGTTGCTGCTATGGAAAACATATACAGTAGATACCTAAATAAATAGCAGTGGGGCAAGGACAAGAGGAAGGATAATTTCATTGCAAAAAATAGGAGGGAGAAAAGTAGCTGTAGCCCTGATCATGTTTTTTTTAAAAAATGAAGATTACTGAACTCTCAACATTTTGTCTGATTGATCTCTTCGTGTCTTCAAAATTATGTCCCAGAATAATCATCATGGTTGTTCACCTTTAACCTCAATGTCATTTATTCTCTTCTGTTTTAAATTTAAAATAAACCATTTTTATTATGGTTAAAGGCATAAGAATCATATTAATAGCTGGCTTTCCACCCAAGGTATTTTTGCATTTCCTGGTGATGGGGAACATGGGTTAATGAAACCAGGAAATACTTTAGAAAAGCAAATATAATTTTGGACACACTGCTCTTTACCTCCTGAGAGGATGTTCTAGGCAGGGCTGTTGACTGTTCAGGTGAGGAGCTGAGCTGATTCAGAATAATTCCTTCTCTTCTCCTGTCAGGAACAAATATAGATCATCCATTTGCTGACGTCTCTATTAGCAGCCTTTGTGTAAGAAACAAAGCACTGCATATTCCACTACCCTCATCTTGAATTTCCAGTTTGTTTCCAGTATCTATTGTGAAGCATATTTATTACAGATGTTCAGAACTGCTCTTTACTGTGATTTCCTTAAGCAGCCACATATATTTTATAAGCTACTTTTAAAAGCCCCCAGGATATAGACACTAGGGACCTTGACACAGTCAGAGTAAGCATCTGAACTCTTAATCTTATCTACTCTTGTTCTCTAAACAGGAAATGTAGATACAGTGCAAGAATTTCTCTCCATTACAGAACAATTTAGGGAGTTCCCAAATGTTTTTTTCCTCTTGTCTATTGTAGCAATATACACCAGCTCAGTAACACGGCTGGGTGCTTTGTTCTACAATAGCATGGAATACCTGAGGTCACTGATACTTGAGTATTTGTTTAGAAATCTATTTTTAGCACTTCTTTTTAAAAAGTTATAACCAAGAAGAGTCTTTCTTATTAAACTCCTGAGCATCCCAAAGAGCCAGTTATTTCCAGGAACTAAATCCAGAAACCTATTCAGAGATTTCCTTGACATAGGTGGAGCCTACCTTTGATTAACTTTCCATGAATACAGCACCCAAATGTGGTGAAATCTGAGACAGCATTGTTGGAATATGTGGAGTCATTTTTACAAGTGACAAAATGGAGCAGAGAAATGTGCATGCACACGTACAATGCTGGCAAAGGAGAAAATAATCACGGGGCGGGAAGAAATAAATGATTTTCTTCTTACAGGAAGTTTTTGACTGACACAATATACAGCGTTTCAAAGCCATTGTACAGTACAGTATACAAAAAGTAAAGAATAATGTAACATTTGAAGTAGTTTCAAAACAGCCTCTGCTTCAGGAAATGAAAAATGTTTCGATGGATTCAAGCTGAACAGGAGAAAAAAGGGGTTTAATCTTCCTTGTAAGTAATGGATACAGATAATACCCATTTCCGCCACACTTGTTCCAAAAATTAGTTAAAACTATTTTTGAAGGAAGAATCGTGATGCACTTTCTTTCAAATAATCTCTTTAGAAAAAGTAACATTTCAGAGGGGAAAGACTGGCTCTACTATTCAGAAAAAAAGAAAAGACATACTAGCACAACTATTCATTCTTGAATTTTCAAATCCTATATATGCTGTGAATGGTGCACCTTTCTTTCTCATTTATTTGCACTATATAAAAGAGGTTCTTACAGATACTTCTTTGTCTGGCTCATAGGGAGTTTGAATAACTTTGGGTTAGAAAAAGAAAATATAAGTCTTCAAACCTTTTTGACGCTAAGATTTAAATTGGTTGCCCAGCAGGGCTTGAACAATGCTCATGTGGACATCAGCACACTAACCAATGGCTTCTCCTTTCATCTCACACTGCTACAGCCATTAGCATAAGATCTGGTGTGATTTGGGCTGCTTCAGTTCAAAAGTATGTCTTAACATTTTAAACATTCATTATTATTAAACAAACATTATTAGTTTTGGCCAGCTCACAACATCAGACTAATTTGTACTGCAAGGCTGATGTTTTCTGATACAGCAAAATGTTTGAGTCCAATCAAAGTATGGTAGAGCTATTTGTAACCCTAAGCAATACTAGATTAATATATCACACTAAGACAGAATGTGGATTGTATGGCTTAATAACTTAGTGTATTAGGTGATCCTATCATACAAAACCATAGTTTATGGCTACATATTGTGGCTTAATCAAACTATAGCAAAACAAAGCATTTTTAAAAACAAAGCAAACTGTTGATGACTGAAGACTGCCTTTTTGGATGTGCCGAGAGCCATGAACTGGGGAAATCACATTAAACACAACTGGTTTAAGAACAGATTTCAGTTTGCTCCACATTATGTATGCAATTCTTTCTTTTCAGGCTGTGACTAAACAGTCTCTTATTTTAAACTGTGTGTATTCTCAGGTTCAGGTGACCCATAACATTTCTAGAAAGCAACTAACTTGGAAACTGAGAATCATTTTTACTGCAACATCTTCATTCATAGTGGGGAGTTTCCTGGGAGAGTAAAAATCATTTCTCAGTCTGCATTCACAGGTCCTTCAAACCTAGAAGGGCCCTTTGCCAGCAGAACTGTAGAGAGTCCAGAGAAATGCAAATGTTGACTCTTTCTGTCAAGTTAAAAGCTGGAGCTGTGTTTTCCCTGGGAGGTAAATTAAGTACTACTGGACCATGGCCAGGCTGAGAAATGCCTGGCAGTGATGGTTGAGAGGAATGCAACAGGAACCATTATTTCTTTTTTTGTGGGTATTAAGCAAATTATTATGTTGTATTGCATGATTTCTATAATTGTCACTCTTCATTACCACTTTGACCTTATTTTTAACAGGAAATATCCTTCTTTCCTGAGTCAGATGATGATAAGCTCAGGAAAATTGTCACTGCAAATAAATCTGCTTTTAAAGTGAGAAACTTGTTGTATAAAAGATTCACAAAAGATCTACTGCTTCCAAGATTTTGACATTTTATTTGTACAGGAATCTCCTTCCAGTAAGTTTTTCTTTTCTGTTTTAAACTGAATAAATGGCATCGGACAGGTTTTTGGCTAATACAACTCTTTTAAGAATTAAGATTACTATTTATTGTTTCAATTATACACTGCGAAATCTACAACATAAACTAGCCAAGATTTTTGTTCTCCAGGTCTATATTTGTGGAAATATAGGAAACCTAGATGAGGCTGGAAATTCTTTACTGGCATGCTCAACAAACAGATTTTTGTTAATGGGATTCCAATTCAATTTGGCCTCACCTAAAGAGAGAGGGCTCTGATTTCATGTCCTTTATTTCTAATACCAAAGGCATTTTATTTTCTTTGTAATAATGTAGTCCATCCCTTCAGGAATCTCTTCAATGGCTTGAGTGCATCATCTTATGATAAATTGACACATGGCCTCAGAATGTATTTGAAATCATCCAGAATCTTAACATCTGTCATCTGCCATAGGGGTCATTTTCTTGGGTGCAGCAAAACAACAGATTGGTAGGCCCTTAAAGACTAACAGAATTGTTACAGTGTAAGCCACTAGGTTCAAAAAAAGCTTCTGCTATCATCATTGGTTTTTAAAGGATTGTAAATTTGTATAACAGTTTGATCCTGAACAACTGAAACCCAGATGGGACTCTATAAAACAGAAGCAATTAAAGATAGCAATTTTTGAGAAAACGGTAAAAAGAAGTCTTTAAAATGGAGGACTATTTTCTTTAGGTGTGCAAAACCACAGATCAGAATAGATTAAAATAGGAAAGAGCCAAGCCCAAAGGATTAGCTCTTATTCTAAGAAATGTGTTGCACAATCAGCCTATGAATTAGTCACTTATACTGAAAGGGAAGAGTCATTAATCAGAGACCTTTTATATATAAAATATATAAGCACTACAATAAACAGAAATGCAATAAACTTTAAGGGCATCAGAGTTCTCTAAGATAAGTTAGTAATTCTATTTGCCGTATGCTCTGGAAGAATAACCCATAATATAAAATTATTGCTTATTTTGGGTTGTGATAACCAAACTCCATGTTCAATGGGTTGTCCATCCATTTCTATTGAGGAAAATAATACATCTTAGCAAGAACTGAATTTGCTTAAATAAATTCCTTACTCATCATGATCAGTGGGGCATTTTAAAAAGGTGTAAAAGTTTAACCTGTCCAGTTGTGACTCACACAAGCAAGCGATGCTTATCTCC
>NW_015386930.1:30225-97495 GCF_001527695.2 Protobothrops mucrosquamatus | reverse complement strand
GTCAAGATGGCAGTCACAAGCCAGGTGAAAAAGGGTGGGTCTCAGGTTATCTAGTTGCGGGCATCATCTTGAGTTTTTTGTCCTCTCCTGAGGACACCTTAGCCTCTAGTGTTAAATTAATACTAAAATGTCTATAAACTTTGTTTTTATCTCATGCTTATTGTCTGCCCTTGATGTATCATGTTCCACATATTGTGGAGGGGATGTGATTTCTGATACTGACCATATCAATGGCATGGGGAATAGGGAATCACCAGAACTTTATACTAATAAAATCATCTTCTAAATTCACAACCATTTAATCAAAGACAAAGACTGCTAAGTAGAGTTGTTTAAAGGGTATTTTTCTTATTATGAAGTTTGGTCAAGGAACATTCAGCAAAGGAACAGTCCTTGTCTATTGGTCCTATGCCTCTCCATGGGGGTCCCAAAAGATCAGTTGCAAGCCCAGCTTTCTCAGGACAAACTATTTTTTGTCCTATAGATTCAAACTATCCTGAATGTGTAGCAACTCGCACACCAAAGAGCAGAATATTATTGCACAACACTAGAGAAATACATGAGATTTATTAACTAACCAAATAAACCTGCTCCTCTGGCTAGCATTTTTATTAATTGTGGAAAGATGTCTAGCATTTTTGCAAAGACTTTTGAAGAATGAAAGACCACTTGAAAGATTTATTTTTGCCTTGTGGAAGAGCAAACCTTTTGCATTTTGTCCTTTTGTGCTTTTGCAAGCTGAATTCTTAACCTCCAGGATTTTGTTTTCAACAGAGCATTACATGCTATGACCCATGTATAAACCCATCTGTCACAGCTGACAGTATTTCAATGCGTGAATCAAGATAACATCTACTTGCAAAAATAACAAGATTCAAAGAACACCTGCTCTTTGCAACATATTGACACATCAAAGAATCAATGTTTTGGGAAGCTTATTATCTGCATGTGCTTTGCAACGTGAACTTTGTGTTGCATCAAAGATCATACATAGATATTTTAATAAACAAATAATATATTGAGAGTCTAGGAGGAACTAATATCAGATAATCCAGAGAAGTACAGCCAACTACGTTCCTTCCAAAGATAAACAAAATACAAAACTGATTGTGGGAAAACATTGAAGAATTATCCATGAATCTGATACGATTTGGATCTCTGTAAAATATGACACATGTAACAAAATGATTACAGAGTAAATACCTCATTAGAAATATTCAGTTTTGAGTCAAATAAATCCTAAGTGATAGCTGCTTTTTTAAAAAAAATCAGTCCTATGCAAATTTGGATTAAGTTTTTGCCAACATAAGGACACTTAATCTTGTGGTCAGACCTAGTATGACCTCTGGATTTGGATCATGATTTTAATTTTCTTTAAGAAGCATCTTAACCATAATTCCAAACAATGGTTTGGAAACCATTGTCATGGATTTAGTCACCTAAATTACCACCCAGTATGACACCAAATCCAAACATAAACATTAATCTGTGGTTAATTTCTGCTTCTGAGATGATTAGAGCAACTATGAAAATAAGCTATTGTGATTGCTGTGTCTGTTTATCCCCAATATTCTTGCTTGTTTTTCTTCAAAACAGGAAGTGTTGGCTGGTCAGTGCAAAAAGGTGACTGGAATAACAACCAAACAGGTGGTTAACCAGCAATTCACAACTGGCCACAATTTGCCATTTTCTCCTGCTAACACAAAGCTCTTGTGTCTGCTTGTGCTGGCATGGGAAAAGAGTTCTACAACCATGGCAAATTGCTCCCCTTGTACTGTCCCTTGGTAGAAAAGGATTATAATGAAGCAAGTCTAAATAAAACCTGTAGTATTAGCTATTGGGAAATAATTTAAAACAAGAGTCACTGTGCTGGACAAATGTCCTTTTTCACAGAGCTCCATTCTCCACTTGAAGAGATGTCTAGTCAACATCTGACTTGAAAGTTAAGACTTTCAAGAAAGAAGAGAGGAAATTACCTATCAATAGCCAATATTCAGAGAGCAGCTAAAGAGGCACATACTTGACTGGTTATAGTTTTGCCAGCTACATTGAGATGGACTATACTTCTATTTAAATAATTGGGATTATTAGCTAATATGAATCAGTATCTACCCACCAACACATACACATTTTAAAGAAAACTATCTCATTTTAAAGTAATTTCTTCTTTATTAATGATGCATTATTGATCACAGGCTATACTGATGACTGCATTTAAGGCAAAGGCCGTGTATGCATCTTTTCTTCTTGCAGCTCCTCTAGGCATGCAACAGAATCACTTTCATTCCTTCTTGAAGAGTTCTTTTAGTTTTATATTTTAGTGGCTTAATAAAATAAAAAGTTAGACTTGGAAGGAAAGGCACAGCTTTCCATGTATCCTTTGGGGAAAAACAGATTACAGGTAATCCTCAGTTTACAACCATTCTTTGATCAAGTGTTCAAAGTTACAATGGCACTGAAAAAACTGACTTACAACTAGTCTTCACACAATTGTTGCAGCATCCCCATGGTCACATGATCAAAATTTGGGTGTTTGGCAACCAGCGGGTATTTACAATGGTTGCAGTATCCCAGGGTCATGAGATTGCCATTTGCTACCTTCCCAGCCGGCTTCTGATAAGCAAAGTCAGTGGAGGAAGCTGGATTCACTTAATAACCATGTGATTCATTTAACAACTGACTTAACAACAGGGGCAAAAAGTAATCCTCAACTTACAACAACAATTATTAGGTGATGGCTACTACAACACTCATGTTCTTCCTTTATTATTATACTTCTGAATCTCTTAGAACAGGGGTGTCAAACTGCCGGCCCGCGTGCCGGTTGCACCATGCGGAAGCCACACCCACCCCAGCTCTGGCAATGCAAAAAAAGTTGCAATATGTTGTAACATGTCACATGACGCAAGTTTGACACCCGTGTCTTAGAACCAACTAAAGACAAGCTCTTGACATGCTTAGAAGCATTAGAATAACATTTTAAAGTATTCACCAACAAAATAACCAGTTCTTCCCCCAAATCTCAACCTCCCAATGTGTGAGTAACACCTTCCAGAATTATCAACCAGCATTGGCCATTTTCATTTCTTTCTTTCCCTTTTCACTTGATGTTGTATGCTGCCCAGAGTTCTTGGAGTTTGGGGTGAATTATAAATAATGAAAAATAATTGAGTAAAATTCTTTGTATTTTCAAAGTAAAATCCATATCCTCCCCAGATAAGAGCAAAGAGATAGAGAACACTTTTAACTCTTTTCTGCAAATCAATTAACCATCCAGATTTTTGCAAATCTGGTATGAAATCTGAAATCTGGGTAGCCCCAGTCAAATAAGCAGGTGGGGCTCCAAGCCCAGCAAGGTTATCTTTTTACATATTTATAAGAAGGAACACTGTACACATTTCCAGTTAAGAAAGACCTTAACTGAGCCTTAAATGATCTAACAGCATGTTTGTTTAGCCCAGCAACAAACAGCTGGCGTCTATCACAGCCTAAAGAACAAGGTTGGAAACACAGATACCTCTGCTTTAAAAGAAGATTTACAATTTCAGGCCTGTTTACTTGCTTCCTATACAGTACATTCTCCTGTGAGACTCCAAAGCAAGGTCAAGGTGGCCTGGGTCTGCCTTGCACTGGCCTGGGCCTTGAGCCAATCTCACTTGTGCAGGGACAGGGCTCCTCCTTCTCCTCCTTGCCTTCTCACATAACAGCTGCACACAGCAGGAGGCAAAACAGGAGTTTCCACCAAGAAAACATATATTACAGCTTGTGATTTTCTTTGTACCAGGCCTTTTATTTGGCCTCTTTTGAAATAGATAGCTAAAAAGAGGCTGAATGCAAGAGGAAAGGCAATAGAGCAGCGGTTCTCAACCTATGGGTCGCGACCCCATTTGGGGTCGATCGACCATTTCACGGGGATCGCCAAGCAAGGCTGTCTGCCATTTTTTTCCCCCTTTTCCGGCGGGTGCCTTACCTCCCTTGGGCTGGGCCAGCTGGTGGTTGGCCTGCTCTGTCTCTGCCGCTTGCCAGCTACGCCTCGGCCAGCGCAGGGGGCGGAACCATGCATGCGCGGCGCTCCCGGGCAGGGAACGTCCTCGACTTACGACCGGTCGGGTAGTCCTCAACTTACGACCGGTTTAGTCCTCGACTTACAACTGGTTTAGTCCTCGACGTACGACCAGTTTAGTCCTCGACTTACGACCGGTTGGGGGTCGTGGCATTAAAAAGGTTGAGAACCACTGCAATAGAGTAACACTGATTAATAGCAAATCAGTCAGCTGTTGCAGCCATCCAAACATGGTTGTTTCAAACCCTATCTTGAGGAAGCTCCAGTAGCCCACCTGAACAGAACCAGAAAAACTGCTGAGATTTTGCTTTATGTTCCAAGTTAGAAGTGTTCTCTATCTCTTTGCTCTTATCTGGGAAGGATATGAAGAAAATGCAAGCTGAGAGGTTGCTTTTTGAAGGAAGGTGGTGGAACAAAGAGATATTTTTCAATCATGGCATCTCACTTCTAAAATGCAGCCATCTATGTTTATTTATGTAGCCTTTTAGATTTATTAGTTTGTATCACTTGACTTTAGTCCAATGCCTGATTTAGCTCCAAGAGACTTTCATTGGTCTGATTGTAGCCACAATTAAGATGATAAAAGGGAACAGCAGTATTTCCTTTACATGGATGGGTCGAATTTGGTTGCAGCAATGTCTGCACCTTTCTTAATAAAACAGGAAAAAAATGTGCAGCAGCTATGTGTAATTTAAACATTGGATTTGTTAAACAGGTTTATCCTGTATATGGCTGTTGGTGATGGTTATCCAGTCCCTCATTCTGAGCAAATGGCAGCTGGGAAGATGGATGGCCATTCTTAGGAGCCAGAATAGCTCTTAACAGGTTGGGCTTGAAAAGGTGCAAATTGAACTCAAACCGGAACTATTTCTTTTGGGTATAATAAATTTAAAGATGGAAAAACAACTCCAATACATCATTATACATATATTAACAGCAGCCCGCATAGTATATGCCCAGTGTTGGAAGGGTGAAAACATACCTACAAACGATATGATTATATACAAAATTCTAGAATGCGCGGAAATGAATAAACTTAAATTAAAAGACAAGGAGGCAACAGAATTTTATGAATTATGGAACAAATGTTATAACTGGCTAGAACAGAGAAAGAAAAAGATATGATTACTGATGTAAATAAATTGTAAATAATATATATGAGATGTATAATACAGTTCTGTTAAAGGAAAAAATGTATTTTTTCATATATATATTTTTGGTGTATAGTGAAAAAAATAAATAAAAATTTAAAAAAGAAAAAGAAAAGCAGAACAAATAGTGAACAGTGTTTTGAAGGGAAGTACTTTCTAAGCTTACCATTAATCAGTAAATTCTTTGTAAGTGTAGCTGAAAAGGAAGAACTAGTCAACAGTTTCTTATGATACCTTTTCTTCTCATATTGTCAATTATGATTGACAATAATTATTGTCCCTTTATCTCCAGGGTTTGAAGATGGTGTATACGTAGTCTGTGTCTGCTTCCAAATGTCATAAAATAAGAAATGAAGTCTGAGATGTGCATGGATAAAGTACAGGGATGCACTGTAGCAACAAGCATATAATATCTTGCTTATCAACCCTTCTCCTCCTCTTCTTCAGGAACTACTCTAGGAAGGTTGCAAAATGTATATCAATGACTATAGCTGTTAGAAACCACCTGGTTATGTAATAGAATGTGTGGATGACCTTGGGAAATGAGAGGAAGAAATGCTGCCTAGGAAACAGACAAGAGAGGTGGAAGCCCCCAATGGCTTAATGGTCAGTCAGAAAAAGGCCTGCAGTCATGGATCGAGCAGTTTAAAGTGGTGGCGGGACATTTGTGTTTTCTGGGATAGGGAACGATGGCCCTTTTATGACTTATGGACTTCAACTCCCAGAATTCCTGAATCACCATGCAGGCTGACTCAGGAAATCTGGGAGTTGAAGTCCACAAGTCATATAAAACGGCCATCATTCCCTACCTCTGGTATATTCAGACTTAGAAGACTCTGTTAATATAGCCTCAAAATAAAGTACAATTAGTTCCTCAAATGGTGTTTCCTGTCTGGTTTATCTTGGAAGGCTGACATCAATCTTGAAAGTTTGAAAGTGCTAGCTTCCCTTTTTAAAAATAAATAAATAATCCTTTATGTTCTTCTCACCTGTACTCTTGATTCCTTCTACATAACAGGGAGTGGACATAATTATAATTATTTGACTTTATTAGCTACCGTATGTTTTCTTTCTTTCTTTCTTTCTTTATTATTTATATTTCTGAATATGATGGAATTTATATTTACTGAAATATGATGAAAAAACTATAATTGATGTTTACATTTTTGGAAGCATGAATACAAGAGTCAGACAAGGCATTTTTTAAGCATATATAAGCATTCTTTCCTAGAAAATGCAAAAGCATTTCATTAAATTGATCCTCAAGGACTTACATGCAAAATTAAAATCTAAATTTGTAAAATAAACACTGTTTAGTTCAGGATTATACAAGAAGCCCCATAAATTATGGTTGATATGAACGGACAAATGTGTCATGTTTACAAATGACCTATGCATTAAAGGTCCTATAATCTAGGACTTTTCAACCAGTGGTACTTTGGCACCTGGCAGGTGGTACACGATTGTCCCTAGAGAAGTGGTAGCGGGGGGGGGGGGGAGAAATGAGCGGAAGCGGTAGCAGTGCCACATAAGCCTGAGAGAGAGAGACAGCTGGAGCTGCAGGGCTGTCGGGGCTCGGCAAAAGCGCCAGGATCAGTGCCAGGCTCCAGCTGATCGGCGCTTTCAGGAGCTAAAGAGAAAAGGAGGGGGGAGAGAGGACAGGATATAAAAGGAGGTTTTGGCGGGAAAGGGCCAGCAAGGGGCTGCCCCCCACCCCCTGGGCATGCGAAGAGGAGGTGGCGAGTGCCCGGCATCCCTGCTGACTGTCCCTGCTGATCACTGAGAAGGAAAAAAGGCAAGAGAAGTACTTCCCTTTCACCCAGATGCCAGCGCTCGCGTGCTCACCGCCTTCTCTGTGCACCCCAAAGGGGTGGGCAGAGAAGGTGGAGGGCCCTCGCTGGCTACAGGGCTCTCCCTTGGATCTAAGGCTGAGCACATTCTGGCTTTGATGGCCCCCACCAGTAGATCAGTGCCATCCCACTTGCTGACCTAGCCTTGTAGCCACCAGGTTTCCCTTTCACCGGGACTGTCCCTGCCTGTGTGGGATACCTACGGCCGGTGGCAGCATGGCCACCAGCAGCTCTGGCAATCTCTCCCTCTCCAGTCATCCCTTCATAAGCACGGAGAAAGGAAAGAGAAGCAGGGGAGGAAGGAAGGAAGGAAAGAAGGAAGGTTATAATGAGAGGGAGGGCAGGTCTGAGGGAACTCCTGCCATAGCACTTGGCCATGACCAGCCCTGCTGCCCTTTTGCCATCCCCTTGTCCTCTCCTCCTGACTCTCCTGGTGGTCTCCCATCTTATTGCTGAGGATGTTTTGGTTACAAAGCCGGGTCTCCTCACATGGAGAGGGAGTGGGCCTCCCTCTGACCCACACATTTTGCCCTCCCACACACACACCATGAGCAACCTGGCCAAGGAGAGTGAGCCAAGCAGCAGCAGCCCCTCGGGGAAGGCTGGGCTGAGCTGGGTGCTTGCCCTCCACTGCCAGGGCTCTGGGCAGCCTGCACCGCCGGAGGTCCTCCGCATGGCCTGAGAGCAAAGGAACCGCCACTGAAGAAATTAAAATGGTACTTTTTTTATGTTTTGTAACATTTTATTAGACTATGGAATAAAATACAAAAATACAAAAGCAAATAGAAGGACACAGTGGGGAGGAAGAAGGGAAAAAAAGTGGGGGAGAAGGGGAAAAGAAAAGACATTGACTTCCGACTTCCTCTGTTGCAGTAGAATGAAGCATTAACATCGAACCTCAACTTTTTACTTTTCCATAATAGTATAAACTAGCCATTTTTATAACAAATGAATCTAACCAGTAAAACCCAAAATCCCACCCCTTTTTTTCAGTCATCAAGTTTTTGACACCTTGCTAAGCATTGGTGGTACTCAAATATTGTCATGTCCTAAAAGTGGTACAATCTGTGAAAAGGTTGAAAAGCCCTGCTATATTCCAACTATTTATTCATGATCTGTATCAGTAAAACATATCCAGGATCATATCCTATTTAGTTGTCCATTAATAACATGTTTACATAATTCAAAACAAGAAGCATCATGAGAATCAGCAAAAAAAGAATATATCAGTAGTATAAATCCAGTACTTAAAAAAATGGAAACTGCAGACTTCCGGATTGCCATCACGGCCACTGCAGACGCCACGGACGCTGGAAGGCAAGCTCCGTCTTCCATGTCCAATTTCGTTCCACTGGGGGACCCTGAAAAGGGTCAAAAGTCGCCCTGTAGGGGCAACAAGCAAGGAGGGGACCCCCGCTTGATTGCAGGAAGGCAGCAGCCCTCCCGCTCGATCCAGGGCAGCCCTCCAAACTGGTGGAGGAAAGACCGGCCATAGTAATATGGCCCATCACTAGGCTGCAGACAGCCAAAGTCAAACTCACCACCAAGCACTTCGAAAGCAACGCGGATGAAACTGGGTGAGATCTGATCTTTTCTTTACCCTAAGTACTTTCTCTTTCTGTAAAAGCTGCCTGAAGTATCTTTCCCCTGTGAGGAGAGAGGGAAGAATAGCGGCATCTGACTACCCAGGGGAATTAAAGCATTAAAAGAACAACTTTAATCTAATTGGATTTATATGTTCCTGAAACTTGGGGACCAAAAATTTTCCTATTTTTATTGGAGACTCTTGTTTTTATCTACAAAAAAGAAATAAAATTGGAAAAAGGATTATAAAAATTTTGGACTTAAAAAACCTTAAATGGCATCGGTGACATCTTGTGATGAAGCTTGGTATTACAACTTGTTATTTCCTAAAAGAGACTTGGCTTGAAGCACAGACCTTAGATAAGACTTTTCTGACCTTGGCACCACCTGTGAGACTTAGCTGTAAGAAAACAGCTGGGCGGCATAACTGGCCTACTTGAACTGTGAATGTAAACCTTTACTGACTCTCAGACTTATATGTGGGCAATTGCTTTCCTATCTCTTTATTTGAGGAATATTGGTCACTATATGAGATGTTGAAATACCTTGGACTATAAAGTCTTGCTTGACAAACGACTCCTACTAGAAAGACTATTTATAAACTCGTGAAAGAGATGGATGAAGACCAGGAAAATATCCTTTCTATGTTGAGAGCAATACATGAAACTATTCTTTCAGCTTGTGATAAAATAAGACCTAACATAAAAGATCAAGACGCCAGTTTAGATACACAAACCCAAACTTTGACTACAACCAAAGAACCAACAATGCAGAAGATAACAGAAGAAGTGGGACAATCAAGTATTAAGACAGAGGACTCAATTGACCAACAAATACAGCTGATAGAAAATCCAGAAAAGGAAGTGACAACACTGAAAATGGAAATGACTTTCTATATAAATCAGAAGAAATTTGAAAAAGAAGAAGAACAGATTGAATGGAAGACAAACATATCAGGTCAAACATGGGGAATTGGAATAACAGGGAGACAACTTAACAAATACAAATGGGCTAGTCCTTCCAAAAAAATGGCAATTAAATTGTCTCCTTTATTTCAAACAACATATATAATAATAGAGGGAGATCTATTTGACGATCTAAAAGCACTGATATGGAAGCCTAGTTGGCAAAGGAAGAAAGCCAGAATAAGGTTGAAGAAAATTGGGGTTTTGACTTATTAGAGGAGATTTCATATTATTAATTAGAGAGCTAAAGGGGGAAGTTGAGATAAGGGGAATTCTGGTCATTAGATTTAAAATACTTGGGAATTAGTTGAAAATAAGGACTTTATTTGTTTAATATTTAAAAATTAGACCTAAAAGGAATTATTATTATGAATATGTTTGATTTATTGATTAACCCAAGTAATATACATAATAGTTTTGATTTATTAAAGGGGATATTGTATTATTAAGTAGATGATTTAATATGGTGGGAAATAGATAACTCTTAGGAAATAGAACAAGATTACATTCAAATAGATAAAATGTGTATTTTGGATATTATATTTTGTTATGAATTGAGACAAGGGAAACCTTGGTTACCAAAAGCCTGAAAATTATAAATATCAAAGGTTAAATTGGAATATTGATGAAAAACTAAAAATTGGGTAAAAATGAATAACAGGATATGGATTGTTTATGAAGATTGAATGTAATTAAGATATGTATAAGCTAAAATTTTATTGATAAATGTAATAATGATGTTTTTACTGAATTGATATAATAAGAACCATACTAGCGTGAATACGAGACAGTAAATGTTAAGGGAAAAAGAGAAGAAATATCTGATGTTGTAACTTGAGATTTGTACTAAAGATTTTGTTATCGAACTATTGATTAACCCAGTCACCATGTTGCTTTTTAAATACTTAAATGTAAAATTGGAAAATTAATAAAATATTATTTTAAAAAATGGAAACTGCAATGGGAAAAAAACACAAAGTGATCTGTATTCTTGCTTCTAATTCTGGCCTTCCTATTTCATTAACCTTTATATACTCTACAAATACTGGATACAAGTATAAAGTTTGCTTCATGTAAATATTATCACCCTGTTTACTTGATTCAGTGCAAACATTTCATAGTATGTTTACCCAAAAACCTTTGACCACATAAGTAGGAAATGATAGCAAAAAAAAAAAATAGGCAGCACATGATAATTATCAACATGTTATTTGGATCCAATTATGTTAAATCTTTGATATGATTTTTATGCAAAATTTCTATAATTACAGTGAAAACTGCAATAGGCATAAAGAGATCATATAAAAAGTGATATACGTGTAATGCAGTGGTGGGATTCAAATATGTGAACAACCGGTTCTCTGTATGGATGCTGCTTCCGGAAGTCCATTCTGGGCCTGGGCAACAAAAAATTAGCTACTGGTTCTGCTGAACTGGTGCAAACTGGCTGAATCCCACCACTGATATAATGCCTTTTGTTATATCAATTTGTAAGATCTTAAATATCTAAGCTATCAAGTTTTCAATAACCTTTTGTGTTATACAATAGTAAGCAAACTATCATCTCAGGTTATTGAGTTTAGAAATAAATTAAAGATTTTGCTGGGGTGGAAGAGGAAAAATGAGTGGATTTGTACACTTGGAGTCTGCAAATTGTGACAGTCCTGGCAGAATAAAGGACTGGTCTGCCTGCTTGACTAGTTAGTGAAATGGATTTGACTTGCTCACAGAACTTTCCCAGGGCAGTTATTGTACACAGTCCTTGCAAGTGGAACACTGAATCCTCTAAGAAAATTTCAGACAATGACTACATTTAACTAAATGAACTGGAGATATAATGGCAAAAACTATATAAATTAAGCCTTTAAAAAGTCCAGTGATTTATTACTTTAGAGAATACCCTGAGCTCAGGTTCATAAAGCACATATTTTTTTTGGAGAAAGTCCTGGATTTTATCCCTTTAATCTCTAGTTTAAAAGGTTTTTAAAGTGTCTGTTGCAATTTCTGTGGTTTTGAACAAATAAAAAACAAAAACAACCCCACCCAAAACGGTTTCTCCTTTATTGTACTGTTTCTTGTCCCATCATCCACATTTATGATTTTTACACATTTCTTTATCTCTTACATGTAAACAACCAACCTAATGTAGTAGTTAAGTGGTGTGGAACAAGTCGGGTTCCAGCCCTTCCTTAGGCACAAAAGTTGGGAGTCTTAAGGGCCAATCGCTCCCTCTTGGGCTCTGCAACATGGTTGATAAACAAGCACCCTCCTTACATAATGCATTGATAGTTTCATTGAAAGAACTAAACAAAAGCAAGTAGGGGCAAAAAAAAAAATAGACCCTGACACCATGGAAAAATGCTAAGGGAAAGCAACAACTTCCTAATGACAAGTCTGACTTCTGATATTTCCATACAAAAATACATTCACTAACAAGGAGGAAGGGAAAACATACTATTCTTGACCTGGTTGAATATTTCATTTCCCCCAGAAATTATTTGAATCTATGCAAGTGTCCTAATTAAAGCAACTGCCATTTTCATATCAATTGCCTACAAGAAACATAGGGATAGGAAAGCATTCCTACCCCCTTCAACTCTAAAGACTGTTCTGTGTTGCATAGCATCTACCTTTGTTATGAAAAATATCAAGAATTGTTTTAAATAATACGTAAAGAACATTAGAATGAATACTTCATACATTTGTCTGAAACTTGACTCTCTCAGCCTTATGTGTCAAGCTTCACTAGGTTGACCAGACTAGGAAGACTGAAATGATTTTTTGAGATTGACTATAATGATAGAATCTTGCAATTATGCTGTATCTCCCCTTCCTTCAACTTCAGCAAATTAGGGAGACATCTGCCTACTCTATGCCACCTTCAAATATTATCCTACTCTGGAATTTAAAAAAGCTTCTTAGTCTGGTCTACATAGTAGAGGTAACCTGCACCAACTTTTCTGCATCTATATGGAGGGAAGTAGTGGGGTGCCCCAGGGCTCTGTTCTGGGCCCAGTGCTCTTTAACATCTTCATCAATGATTTCGATGAGGGGATAGATGGGGAACTCATCAAACTTGCATATGACACCAAGCTGATAGGAATAGCCAACATTCCGGAAGATAGGCTTAAGATACAGAAGGATCTTGACAGACTTGAACATTGGGCGCTATCTAACAAAATGAAATTCAATGGTGAAAAATGTAAGGTTCTACATTTAGGCAAGAAAAACCAAATACATAGGTATAATATAGGTGGTACCTTGCTCAATAGTAATAACTGTGAGAAAGATCTCAAAGTCTTAGTGGACAATCGCTTAAATATGAGCCAGCTGTGTGCTGCAGCTGCCAAAAAAGCCAACACAGTGCTAGGCTGCATTAACAGAGGGATAAAATCAAGATCACATGAAGTGGTTAATACCACTTTACAATGCCTTTGTAAGGCCACACTTGTAATACTGCATCCAGTTTTGGTCACCACGATGTTGAGACTCTAGAAAGAGTACAGAGAAGTACAGAGTACAGAGAAGAGCAACAAAGATGATTAAGGGACTGGAGGCTAAAACATATAAGGAACGGTTTCTGGAATTGGGTATGTCTAGTTTAATGAAGAGAAGGACGAGGGGTGACATGATAGCAGTGTTCCAATATCTCAGGGGTTGCCACAAAGAAGAGGGAGTCCAAAGTACCTGAAGCAAGACAAGAAGTAATAGATGGAAACTAATCAAAGAGAGAAGTGATCTAGAACTAAGAAGAAATTTCCTGACAGAACAATTAATCAGTGGAACAACTTGCATCCAGAAGCTGTGAATGCTCCAACACTGGAAGTTTTTAAGGAGACATTGGACAGTCATTTGTCTGAAATGGTATAGAGTTTCCTGCCTGAGCAGGGGGTTGGACTAGATCAGTGATGGCGAACCTTTTAGAAACCGAGTGCCCAAACTGCAACCCCAAACCCATTTATGCATCGTCGGGTGCCGGGTGGGCATGGCCCATTGGCTGGGCATGGCTCATTGGCTGGGTGTGGCCCATTGGCTGGGTGTGGCTGTGGTGGTAACGGCAGACTGGGTGGGATTAAAAAGTTCAATCAATCAATTCCAACTTTACAAGATTTTTTTTTCCCCAAGAAGTTGAAACTGACTGATTGAACGTTTTGTTTTGTTTTTTGCACACGGCGGTGAAGGCCTAAAACGAAAAGGTTTTATAAAACCCAGCTGAAGGCCTAGGACTGGGGCGACGGCGCGCGTGCTCACAGAGAGGGCTCTGAGTGCCGCCTCTGGCACCCGTGCCATAGGTTTGCCACCACTGGACTAGATGATCTCCAAGGTCCCTTCCAACTTTATATTATTATTATTATTATTATTATTATTATTATTATTATTATTATTATTATTATTATTATTATTATTATTATTATTATTATTATTATTATTATATTTTTGGAAGACATCTCCATTTTTCTCATTATTTCTGGCTTACTCAATATGCTTCATTTAGTATAATTTACATCCATACATATAACTAGGTTGCAAATAACCCAAATGTTATATCAGCTGACTCCTTGATGTGAATTCTTTTTCAAACTGGCAGTCTCATGTTGCATTAAACAATTCTCATTAAATCCACTCAGTCACTTTAGCAATGAACATCCTAACCAGCCCACTGCTCAATACCTTTGGAAAATGGAAGGGTAATAAAGGCTACAGCAGAGCAAAGATCTCAGGACTGTGTGTAGTTCCCAAAGATTTGAATGCAATTCCCAGGGTCTCTCCCACTAAATTGTACCTTTTAAGTGACAGAAATGAACAATTACTAAATAGATGAGGAATAATCATGTGATATTTAGTTAAGTAAATAATTATACAACTAAACTACATCAGTTTGTCCTGATCCAATTTTTAATTTTTGTAGCTCCAGCATGTTACCCAAACATCAAGCATGGCTTTTGGCTTGAGAGAAATTGTAGCTTCTGTTAACCATTGTAATCAAACTAACATGTGGTCAGGGCATTTTTCAACTAGATCTGTTTCCTTGTGCAAAGGTAACTGTCAAGCAAGGGAAAGGTTAGTATGATGAAAAAGCAAAAAAAAATGCAACACATATAGTGAAGCATTGCACCTTTCCAAAGGTTCTGCCCATCCACTATGATCTGTTAGTTGTGGGCAAGCTCCAAATCCCCTCAATTAAACAATGTCATCCATTGGGACCCAAGAAGTGTGTGTTCCCTGCTGCATCATCTCCTCTCTGAAACCGCATCCCCCCCACAAGAGGTCCAGATGGTTCTCATCCTTTGGTTGTTTTAGAAGTTTTGAAGCTCTCAAATTTCTATCAAACGAAGGGGCTAGGGTGGCTGCTGAGCCCCCAATGGTTATTTTGTCATATTTGTTTTGGTTGTTGTCATTTTATTCTTTTCTAAACATTTTTTCCTATTCATTTTCTATCTGTGGATGTGAGCTACTTAGAGTCATCAGAGAGTTGGATGGCCTTCAAATCCAAAATTAAATTGAAAAAAAGTTTGGAGTACTGTCCATATAAAGTGCTCTATGTGTAGTGGATAGTTTCCAAAACAGTTCAACAAGGAGCACTTGCTGTTTAATCTACAGGACATTTTGTTTTTCTATATGCATTCCTGAAATCCCAATCACTTGATTCCAAGGGATTTCTATAAATTAGTATTTGATTCCTTGATATTCATTTAAATATAGTATGGGCATACAAAGATTTTAAAGCAAATATTACAACATACCCACAAAGCATCATGGTGTGCCAAGGCATTTAGTCACCTCTTTCTTAGCTCAGAGGCTATCAAATATGTAAGAGAATGTTTTAAACAATGAATAGAAAGTTCATTGTCAGATGTAAAACAGAGAGTGATTCAGTCAGATGTAGCTTTCGAACATCAGATTTGCAGTTTCATAAACCTAGCTCTGGTATGAAAGTTCCAGCAGCAGTTCTCAAGATTTGTTTTCCCAAGATTAGACATACTGCATCCTAGGGATTAGCTGATGATCTGGACAAATTCTTATATATTATTTTTGAGAACTCCTGAAGAACTGTTGTAGTGTTGAGTGAAAGAGAAGAGCAAATATTTCTATCCCCCAGAGAAGAGAAAATGAAAGATCCAGAAAACCACAAACATCTAAGAGGATTTTAGAACGTATCACAGAGATTGATCTCTAAGCACTTTGATAACAACCTGATAATTATGAGAAGTCAGTATGGATTTGTCAACAGCAAATATTTGGTTTTTGGCCACTCCTTATGAATGCTTGTAATACATCTGCAATAAACCTGCCCTTAATAGAAGGGTGTTCACCTCTCAGAAATGTGCACTTCTGGATTTTGGGTTTGGCACCAGGAGGAAGAGGATTAAAGTTTTTAATGCATAAGTGTCGGCAGCCAGAAGCGGGATTCTGTGGGTAACTGGCCATGAGACTTTGTATTTGCAGTTAAGTACAACTGCTATTCTTTCTGTATCTTTATCAGTTCTAAACACCAGGGTTGCTTCCTTAGTTCTTGAATCTCAGGCTCCATTTTAGTATTGACATGTCTGGGGGGAACATCAGTTTATCTTCCCGAATTTGATGGGGGTTTCAGCAATCATATCACCATGACAGTCTTTCTCAGGTCATTATTGGCCTGTCACATTTTAAACTCAATTTTTGCTTCGGTAAAATCCCATCGGGGGAAAACCCACTTAGGGTTAGGCCCCCATGAATTCAGACTGCAAAATCGACATCACCAATGAATTTCAGACGCTGGGGAATGCTTAGGAGGGTACTTATTTTTTGATCCTCTCTTAACTACATTTCCTGGTAAAATACATGGGAAAGTCCCATTGGGGAAAAACCCACTGTGGGTTAGGGTTAGATGTCCATGAATTCGGACAGCAAAATAGACATCGCCGATGAATTTGGGATCCTGGGGAATGCTTAGGAGGGCACTTACTTTTTGATCCTGTCTTAACTAAATTTGCTGATAAAATACATAGGAAAATCCCATTGGGGAAAAACCCACGTAAGGTTAGGGTTAGGTCTCCATGAATTCGGACTGCAAAATGGACATAACCAATGAATTTGGTTTGCTGGGGAATGCTTAGGAGAGTACTCACTTTTTGATCCTGTCGTAACTACATTTCTTGGTAAAATACATGGGAAAATCCCATTGAGGAAAAACCCACTCAGGGTTAGGGTTAGATCTCATGAATTCGGACTGCAAAATGGACATTGCCAATGAATTTGGTTTGCTGGGGAATGCTTAGGGGGTACTTACTTTTTGATACTGTCTTAACTACATTTCCTGGTAAAATACATGGGAAAATCCCATTGGGGAAAAACCCACTTAGGGTTAGGTCTCCATGAATTCGGACTGCAAAATGGACATCACCAATGAATTCGGGTTGCTGGGGAATGCTTAGGAGGGTACTGACGCTTTGATCCTGAATTAACTATATTTCCTGGTAAAATACATGGGAAAATCCAATTGGGGAAAAACCCACTTAGAGTTAGTGTTAGACCTCCATGAATTCGGACTGCAAAATGGACATCACCAATGAATTTGAGGTGCAGGGGAATGCTTAGGAGGGTACTTACTTTTTGATCCTATCTTAACTATATTTCCTGGTAAAATACATGGGAAAATCCCATTGCGCAAAAACCCACCTAGGATTAGGTCTCCATGAATATGGACAGCAAAATGGACATCACCAATGAATTCAGAACACTGGGGAATGCTTAGGGGGGTACTTACTTTTATATCCTGTCGTAACTACATTTCCTGGTAAAATACATGGGAAAATCCCATTGGGGAAAAACCCACTTAGGATTACGGTTAGGTCTCCATGAATTTGGACAGCAAGATGGATATCACCAATGAATTTGGGATCCTGGGGAATGCTTAGGAGGGCACTTACTTTTTGATCCTGTCTTAACTAAATTTGCTGATAAAATACATAGGAAAATCCCATTGGGGAAAAACCCACGTAACGTTAGGGTTAGGTCTCTATGAATTTGGACTGAAAAATAGACATAACCAATGAATTCAGTTTGCTGGGGAATGCTTAGGAGAGTACTCACTTTTTGATCCTGTCGTAACTACATTTCTTGGTAAAATACATGGGAAAATCCCATTGAGGAAAAACCCACTCAGGGTTAGGTCTCCATGAATTTGGACTGCAAAATGGACATCGCCGATGAATTTGGGATCCTGGGGAATGCTTAGGAGGGTACTTACTTTTTGATCCTGTCTTAACTACATTTCCTGGTAAAATACATGGGAAAATCCCATAGGGGAAAAACCCACGTAGGGTTAGGGTTAGGTCCCTATGAATTCAGACTGCAAAATGGACATCACCAATGAATTCAGGGCACAAGGGAATGCTAAGGAGGGTACTTACTTTTTCTCCCTACCTTATCTACATTTCTTAGTAAAATACATGGAAAAATCCCATAGGGGAAAAACCCACTTAGGGTTAGGGTTTGATCTTCATGAATTCTGATAGCAAAATGGACATCACCAATGAATTCGGGTTGGTGGGGAATGCTGTTGGGTACTTACTTTTTGATCCTGTTGTAACTACATTTCCTGGTAAAATACATGGGAAAATCCCATTAGAGAAAAACCCACTTAGGGTTAGGGTTAGGTCTCCATGAATTTGGACAGCAAAATGGACATCACCAATGAATTTGGGATCCTGGGGAATGCTTTGGAGAGTACTTACTTTTTGATCCTGTCTTAACTTCATTTGCTGATACAATACATGGAAAAATCGCATTGGGGAAAAACCCACTTAAGGTGAGGTTTAGGTCTCCATGAATTCGGACAACAAAATGGAGATTACCAATGAATTCAGGGCTCAGGGTTATGCTTACGATGGTACTGCCGTTTCCAAGCTGTGTTATCTAAATTTACTGGTAAAATACCAGGAATGTAATGTTAAATCACTTTTGCATTGCTATGGACTTGATTAATTCTTCCCATCTCTGTGAGTGGGGAGAGAGGACCTATTTGATTGGTCTATCCCAAGTATGTAATGGATCCACTTAGTTTCCAAAGGACACTTTAGGTTCCTCCTATAACCTGGTAAGGCAATTCTGTTTAGACATTCATCACTCACTGGGACTTGGACAGGGTTGTACTTGAGTAGTTTCTTCTTGTTTGTTGATCCAGGGTTGCTTCTTAATAAATGGAAGATAAGATGAAGTATCTAAAGAAACACCTGAGGTGACACTAGAAGAGAGAAAAAGTGAATTGACTGTGTGTAGAAATTCTTGTAGACTGAGAGGTGGAAAGTTGCTAAGATTTGGCTCTTCCAGAAATCTTTTGGGGATTGATAGTATGGTGAGTTCCTTCAAAAACTGTGTGCAAGTGTACCTAATTGATACTGTTTTGAAGGCAAAGGGTCATCATACCAAAACTTGACTTGATTTGGATTTCTCTTCTGTTTATTTACTTTCCATTTTGTGAATTGATAAAAATAAGCTATTAACACATCTATTTCTGAAAGCATTGTTAATTTACAACATTTTTGGACAACTGCCTAACACTTTTGCACAATACTGTAAATATAGCAAGTACTCTGTCCTGACTTCAGCAAAGCATTTGACAAAATATTCCACTACAGCCTGATTAGCAAACCAATTAAGAGTGGGCTAGATGGCATGACAAATAGATACACAACTGGCTTGAAAATGATAAAAAAGGGCTTCTGGAGTGAGATGTTGACTATGATGGATTCAAGCAGAAGCTAGGCAGACATCAGTGAATACTGGATTCCTGCAATAAGCAGGAAATTTCAATGCCTCAATTGGCCAAGCCAATTCTACCACTCTAGGAAGAAAAGTCTTGAAGTAAATAATGGTTAATGGTATCACAAACCATTGCAAGACAGTCTGGTGAGGTTGTTTGAAAGAACATCGTTTAATATAGGCAGTCTTCTGGTTAAGAACGTTTGACTTATGAGCAATTCATACTTACAGACTGCTTACTGCTAAAAACAATAGTGCTCTCCTTCCTTGAGCTGACAGACTGCTGAAGCTATTGTCTTTCAAGAACCACTGAAGCCATACATTTTTAATATATAACCGTTCATGAAAACATTGTGTAGCTTCAGCAGTTCATAGGCTTGAGGAAGGAGAACACTGCCTGTCACTTTTAATAGTTCATAAGTATAAGTTCTGACTTACATACAAATTCCAATTAAAGACAGGCTTAAGAATTTAACCTGGCACTGCCTGCATTGTATTTGAAGAGCACATTGCCATTTTATTCTCCAAAATGCCTATGGAACATACCTTTGGCTTAAAAACATCATTGTAAATAAAGATAAGATTCCCATATATATTAAAAATGGTTACTTGACAATGAGCTTAACAAGTGCCATGAGAGATGATTGTGAAAATATTAATGCCTGTGAAGATCATGCATAGGGACACATAGTATACATAGTGCATACCCTACACCAATGCAGCCCTACACCAGTAATGAAAATTCACGAGGAAAAAAGGACATTATAAAATTTTTAGCTGGTCTCTTGGGAAAATAAAGTACATAAAAGCCCCACAGAACACATTTTCAGTGAATGCTGCTTAAAAATAGATTTAAATAATGAGTCAGAATAGGCTAATGTTTGTTGACTATGTAATGTGAAGCACTAGCTTTTAGGAAATATTGATATTTGTTGAATCCATTTTTCCTTCCATTTACACAATATTTCCTGTGCCATTGTCTGCCAAACAATCCCTAAAGCCCATGCTTAAAAGTTGTCAAGGTATTTTTTTTCTTCAAATACTTCACCCTTTTTCTCAAATGTATCTTGCATGTTATGGGTAAACAATTCAGTCTAAACCAGGGGTAGTCAACCTTGGCTCTTTTATGACTTGTGGACTTCAACTCCTGCCCAAATTTCACATGTATCTTTACAATCCCAGTGTTTCTTCTGGATCTGCATGAAATTGTTCCCAAAGCAAATGATCTTTTTCAGATTTGTACTCAAAAGACCGGATACATATACAACATTCAGAAACACTCTATCGTCTAAAGAACTATTCTCCTATAAAACCAAAAATTGACATTTTTTATTTATTTTATTTATTTATTATTTACATAAGATATTACACCAATCATTTTAATACAATAGCTCCAACAGCAAGTGACTGCATGCTCTTAGTCAGGGGTCCCCAATCTGTGGGCCGCGGTCTATTGGCCATCAGGCCATGTGACTGGCCGGTGCTCATGTGTGCCCAGTCCCACTTGCGTGAGCATTGTGGGCATTTACAGCCCCCCTCACATGAGCAATGGATATTCGTGCACACATGTGCATGCGTTTACCCCTTTCACAAAACCATCCCTTCTTTCCCCCCTCCCTGGGCCACCAATCCTGAAAGTTTGGGGAAGTCTGCTCTTAGTTATAGGCATCTACTTATGCAAGTAAGCACACCCATCATCTAAACAATGCTACATGCTTAAAATTATTTCTAGTAGAGGTTGTGTAACAGCAAGGCAGATTGAAACAATGAACAAGTTAGGGAAGGAAGAAAATATCCATGCAGTAGATTGAAGAAATTAAGTGCACAAGTAATTAACTAAAACCATTACCGTTAGCAAATTAGGATAAGGAAAAGAAACGCGTTGGATCACAATATAAACTTTCAGTTATATACAATCTGTAATTATATCAGGCACATTAAAAATAGGCATACATTTAGAGAAAATATCCAAATGCACTTTGTTTTTAAATATAAATTGTCAACTTTGTGATTATAAAAAAAGTTTTTAAAATGTTAGTGGTGTGAGATGAAACTGATACTAGAAGGGGCTGAGCAAGATTTCTACTTGAAACATGACAAGGAAAAACAAATCAAGAATACATATTTATGGATTAAGTACTTCAGCTTCTGAATTGTTATGAAGTACAGGGTACACATTTCTGGCTATGTTTTAATTCTGGCTATGTTTTAACTGTAATCTTTAATCTATTTTCACTTGGTTTATCAAAGTTATCCATCAAAGGCAATTATAACTTACTCACAAAAAAAATCAGCTCTTGGATCAGCTCTAAAAATCTATTTTCAAGCCCAATAAAATGCAAGCTTTATTCCTCTGTGGACTTTGCCTGACATTATCAGGGCATATTTTCCTTTCCATTTCAATGTTTGAGCAATCCATTACTGCATGCAAAATTTAGTCTAGTGACGCTATATGCCTACAGTATTATCAAACATGAAAGGATTCATATGATCAAACACAAGCTGAAAAGCAGATGCAAGAAGCTGGAATATTTACAAATTGGCTGAACACGAGAAATACAAGCACGTGCACACACAAATATATTAGAAATCTGAACTACGGTTCTTGAGGCTTTCTAGAGTATGATGATGTTGTGAGGTAGAAGTATGCCCTCTACTGCTTGATCTGCACACAACTTAGTATCTTCCTATTACCAAAAGGAAAATTTAGAATTAAATTTTAATTGATTGGATCAAATTCTACTTTTTTCAGAGTTATCAATTGTTTTGTAGAAATAAAATCGATAAGCCAAAAATCTCCCATAAATGAAATTTGAAATAATGGACTTTTTTTTTTCATTCCCATGTCCACTTCATCTCTTTTGCCTTCCAGTTCCACCCCCTCATCCCCACCCTCATGAACAGTTATGACTGGTCCTCATTGAAATATCTGTGGCTTCACTTACCTGTTTTTCCTTGAGGGGAAGGATTTTCAGTAAAACCTCTGGCAATACTTTTTTGGCAATTTATGAACTCACCGTAATAACTGAATGTCAACAGTAAATGGTAATCTCATTTTCAACTCCAACATGGTATTTCATGGAGATATTTACTTTCTGCATTATTCCATTATGCAAGCATTCAAAGTTTGTAATAGAATAAGTTAAATTTATAGTTTCCATTTATATTTAATGAATGCCAAACTATTCAATGGGAGAAGAGAGGCCCTTGTTTTTTAGCTGCAGAATCATATGAGGGGGCTTCTGAAAAGCATGGGTTATACAGATGTAATGGGGAAAAAAGAATTGTCCAAAAATTGGTGGAGATTTCTCTGAAATGCATTTACCCAACTTCAGAGAATTCCCACACACTGCCCAGAAACAAATCATGACCATTTGGAGAGACTTTTTGGTAAATGAGTAAGGGTGTTTAGGACAGGAAAAAAATCATACAATTTATCATTTTTCAGCAATTAACATTTTTTCTAAGAACTGTATGATTTTTTTTCAAAGAAAGAATGGGGTGAAAAGAAAACAAATCAATTTAATATAAAAGTGGTACCTTGCTATTAATGTACACAATTCACAGCTATAGTATTTTTTTATAATGAAAGTGGGACCATTGAAGCAAATTTCCCAGATTTGCTTCAATTTTGTACGTTAGTTATAGCAGCCATATTAATATATGCAAATAATTTTCACTTCAAATTGTAAATGAACTGCTTAATCATAATCTGACAGTTGATTAGAATATCATATGACAGCTTAAAATGCTGTCTCATTTTATCAGATCAAAGAACAAAAACTATGTTTTAATACAAAGGAACAGTTGCATAACTAAAGCACGTACATACACTTTATTCTGACTTAGTTTCAGAAAAATTTATAATGAAAATTTAGAATCATAGAATTGGAAGGGACCTTAAATCTATGGAAATGAAAAGAAACAGCAGTCTACATGTTGGGTGATCTCTTCTGCAATTCCCAGAATGGATAAAACCATATTTAAAAACTTTATCCNATCCCAAATTTTGGGGTGAGAGGGCAGTTTAACACTTGCAGAGCATAATGACAGATGTCTTGGAAACAGGCATTAAAGTCAGTCTAACCCACTACACAGTGTTGTTGGGATAAAAATGGGAAGCAGGAATCTATTCCACTCCATTTTGAGTTATACAAAATAAAAGTAAGATATAAATCTAATAAACTAAGGACTTAATATACAGATACATAATTATTTTTAACTGTCCTCTCCATTAAATTTAGAACTTTGAAGACACAAACAAATGTGGTATATTAGCTACATCAAATCTCAAACTATTTTATTAAGCCAGTTTTTTCACTTGAATTACAGACTTAATCATATCCCCATACTACTGGGTTACCTCCACAGAGGAATGGGGCTCCCTAGAAGCTTGCAAAAATATCTTTTGTCAGATGCAAGCAGAAGTGTCCTGTTTATCAACTATTACTTGATCATAAACAGTATACTAATGTAGCATAACCCCCTCAGAGACCACCGAAGCCCAGGCCCTCCTAGCCCCTTTCAGTTTCGCTCAGCAGCCACGGTCTCAAGGCGTTGATAAGAATGTCCTTTTTAGCAGGAACTCACGCGGAGTGAAGGGGTGGCAGGTTCTCGTTGTCAAAGGGGTTTACAGGGACAAAGATGACCAAGCCCTAGCCACGGCAGTCAGTGTGTGACAGTATTTATCAACCCCCTGGTAGTCGTGACAATAATAGTCAATGGCTTGGCTTGTAGCAGCCGCTTGTAAAAACGGGGGGGGGAGGCCCTCTGGCTCCAGGAAGCAACAGAAAGCACGAGCGAAGATAGTCAGCATTCTGCAGCGACAGCTCATCTCGCGAGGGCAGCTTCCTACAATGTCTACAGCTTGCACAGGTGATAATGATCAAAATTCGGATGGCCGCTGGTCTCCGAAGCAGTAGTGACCAGTCTCTCCTCTCTGTCGGCACTCGTAGTCCCAGGCCTTTCTATGCCAAATCCCCCCCTTCCTTTCTAGTTAAAACCTGAATTTAAAACCCCAGCAAGCTTTCCCTCTTCTCACTCTCCCCTTCGCTCGGGATATCCCCCTGCGAAAGAAAGCAATATAACTCCGCTCTCTCTCCTTCTCTCTTCGGCTTCACCTGGTCTCTCCCCCTGACAACCACACCACCCCCCTTTCTCTTTCCCCTTTTCTTTCCTTCGCCCAATCCACAATCGCCGTGCCCAAACCGGCAGCAGCTGTCCAAGCATCCCACTTCTCTCTCTGGCCAGGCTCCCGCAAAGCCTTTCAGCCAGCCCCGCTACACACTCCCCCATCTAAGAAGTTTCTTTGGTCCCCCAAAGAATAGCAAATTTTCTGCTAAGCATCTATATTATCCGGGAGCAAATCAACCTTCATTTCACAGTAGGCATTACTCTCTCTGTGCTATGACCCGGGGCATCGTATGTTAATCTCTTCACTGGATGTATCACCCACCTTGGCCTCTGTACTTTAGGCTTGGCAATATCGCGGGAGCCATCCTCTCGTAACTCTCCACCCCCAGAGGCACCCGGGACTGACGGCTCCTCCTCTAATTCTGGTAATCGTGGGTCATGTAAAGTGACCATATCCATCTATAACAGCTCCTCTAACTCTATGATCTCTGGGATCAACAACCCCTCCTGTCCCAACAGTCCCCTAGACTGATTCACTACCTCAGGTTCTTGAGGGATCCTCTCCCATTCGCAAACTTTAAGTATGGGTTCAGAAATATCGGGCCCAGACTGTTCTGATTCTACCTCAATACCCACAGTGGGGTGTCTGATCCCATTATCCCCCGATGACCACAACCAACCTATACAACTCTCTTCTTCTTCAGAGTCTTCTGTTTCTCTTCCTGCAGACAGATCGGGTTTCATCCTAGTTCTTAACCTTCTTCCTGCTGTGCGGGGCTCAGTTGCGATGGCTGGTTGGGTGACTCGTATTGCCTCATTCAAGGGTAATAAATGGTTTCGATGCCATATTTTCAAAGGCCCTGAACTTCCCTCTGGTTGTATACGATACACTGGTAATCCCGGCAGTTTCTCATTAAAAACATACAACTGGGAACCCCACCGATTTGCCAGTTTGTGCTTCCCAGAGGAACCCAAATTCCTTAATAGCACTCGATCACCAGGCTGCAAATCCTGAACTCTCACTTTCAAATCATAGTTCCTCTTATTCCGCCGTTCTCGAACCCCTGCGGCCACTGAGGCCTTTTCATAAGCCCCCTTCAGATTCTTCCTCAATCTATCTGCATAATTATGATGTGACCTGAGGTTTCATCCATCAAAGTGCTAAAGACTATGTCTACAGGCAGGCTTTCCTACCAAACATCAACCGATACAGGGAACACCCAGTGGCATCATTCCTCATGCTATTATACACATACACGACTGTAGAAATATGTTGCGTCCAATGTTGTTTCTTTCCTTCAATGAGTGTCCCCAACATATCCAAAAGAGTGCGATTAAACATCTCAGGCTGCGGATCTCCTTGTGGATGATAAGGGGTGGTATGTGACTTCCGAATGCCCAGTAAGCCCAATAGTTGCTTAACAAGCCTACTTTCAAAGTCTCTCCCTTGGTCAGAGTGTATGTGCTGAGGTAGCCATAATGTACAAAGAACGTCTCCACCAGTACTTTGGCTACTGTAACAGCGTGCTGATCTTTTGTCAGGAAAGCCTGAGCATAATGGGTAAAATGATAAGTCATGACAAATACATTTCCTCACCCACTTACATCTGGTTCCAGACAAAGTCAATGCAAACTAAATCCATAACTTTGCAAATGGCCCATTGGTGCAGTCCTTGAAGGTAGGGTTTTCCTCTGAACGCAATGCAGACAGGATCTACAATAATCCCTGACTTCTGTCTTCATACAGGGCCAATAGAATTGATCCATTACGAACTTAAAAGTTTTTTTTGGCCCCAGATGCCCATGCTTGTCGTGTAGCGCAATCAACACTGCTTCTCTGTGTTTCTCTGGAAGCAAAAGTTGCCACCTTTCTTCAGGCCCATCCGATAAACCTCTCCATCGTGAAGCTGTAAGCGATCCCACTCCTTGTACAACACTCGGGCTCCTCTTGACAAATTGGCAAGTAAAACCTCCCACTGGCCATTTCTCAGAGCTCATTCAACCAGGCCACAGAGGGGATCTTCCACCTGGTCCCTCCTCAGATCTTTCTTAGTCAGAACAAATCTACCCTCCCTTCTGACCTAAAGAAGATTACAATATAATTTGGGAACACCTGCCATAGTAACCCCCACCGATTCAGCCCCAATTGCTCCCCTAGCTCGGTGCTCAACCCCTCAGTACAGCACTTGGATGCCATCAAGGGTCAATTGTGTCCACTCTCCGACATATGCCCCTGAATCATGGGGCTCCTTGACAAAGCATTTGCATCCATGTTCCTCACACCCGGGCAGTATTTGAAACTGAACCTAAATCCAGAAAGGGCAGCCAACCATCGATGCCCCATAGCATCAAGTTTAGCGGTTGTGAGCAAGTACGTGAGTGGATTATTATCTGTCTTAACCTCAAACTCTGCCCCATACAGATAATCCTTCAACTTATCCACAACCACCCACTTGAGTGCCAAAAATTCCAACTTATGAGTGGGATAATTCTTTTCTGCTGGAGTTAAGCCCCTGATGATGTATGCAATGGGCTTCAGCTGTTGATCATGTTCCTGATATAACACCCTCTCAAGGCCATCCCGACTAGTGTCCACATGTAATTCATACAGTCAATTAGGGTCTGCATAACCCAGGACTGGAGTGTTCGTAAGCCTCTAGTTCAACTGGTCAAAAGCTTGCTCACACCATTCAGTCTATTCTGCCTGAATAGACTCCTGAGACTTTCTGGATCCTTTAGTTTGATGGACCGGATTCAAACAACCCACCACTTCCTCTACTTCTTCATTCTTTAACAATTCATTGAGCGGGTGCGCTATCCTTCCACAAACCTCCAATAATATGAACAAAATCCCCAAAACGATCGCAACTCAGCTACATTTTGGGGCCTGGGCCAAGAAACAACTGCCTCAAGCTTGGCGGGGTCCGTTGCCACCCCCTCGGCCAAGACAACATGACCTAAATGACAGATAGTTGGTAAAATTGGCATTTCTCCAATGACAATATCAACCCTTCCTCGTGGAGCCTTGTCAATAGCTTCTTCAAACATTCCTCATGCTGTTCAAGGGTGTCACTAAAGACAATAATATCATGTCCCCCACTGTCCGTTCCATGAGCCTTTGAAAAATCGCCGGAGCCCTGAAAATCCTTGAGGCATTCGGTTAAACTTATAAAACTCCAAAGCAGTTTTCTCCCTATCCTCTGGGTGCATGGGGATCTGGTGGTAGACATTCCTTAAATCCAGTACACTAAACCACTTCGCCCCTGACAAACACTGCAGAGCATCCTCTATCCGAGGAGTTGTATACTGATCGGGGATAGTCCTCTGGTTAAGAGTGCGGTAGTCTATACACATTCTCAGGGACCCATTCTTCTTCCGGACCACCACTATAGGGGAAGCATAAGGACTTCGGGATTCCCTAATAACCCCAGTCTTTTTCAGTTCTGCTAGATGCTCTCTAAAATCATCCAGATCGCTTAAGGGAATCCGCCAAGATCTCTCCCTGAAGGGCTTATCCTCCTTCAGTTGGATTACATGCTGGACACTCCTAGCACAGCCCACATCAAACTCATCTCTCGAAAATAGACATTTCCACTTCCAAAGCTGATCTCTCGCCCTCTCCCATCACTCAGGAGAAAGCTGTGTATTCTTGGGATACAACTGATCTATCGAAAACTCCCCCACAGTCTTTCCCCTATCATCCAGAGACCCAATCGGGGTAGCTGGGCTCACTTGCCCCAACAACATCCGATCCCTCAGCTGTACAGGGAGGCTAGTGATATTCCAGACTCCAACCAAGATTCGCCCTTTTGCCTGCCATAAAATCCGCGTGGAGACTACCTCTGGAATTAATTCCACTCCACCACTCCGCCCCTTGGGGCCGGGTTCAAGAATAAGATACGGGCCAGGCTGTTCCCAATCTAATCTAACAGAAGCCCTCAAACACACCACTTCCCCTGGTTGTATTGTCCTCTTTCCTCTGTCCAACTTTCATAATCGCCCCACCCCCTTTGTTGGGGCCTGATGCTCTCGCGCCAGATGCTGACATACTATCTGCAGCGCAGAGTGAACATCCCTTGTGATCGGGTCATCCCCCAAGGGGACAACTGGGATGAGGAAACTCCTAACCAAGCTTGTTTTTGTCACCACAATCAACGAACCCTGACTAGCTCCCAAGGGGCGGGCGCACATAATAGCCAGAGTATGAAAAGTCTCCGTATACCCAGCAATAGAAGGCCCAAACATCAACAGTATGGGCAAATATCCATCATAAGGGAATTTTTCAGTCCCAATACCACAGATCTTCAGGTCACCTAATTCCTGTATAGGCATATACGTCAGATACTATTATCTATCATAAAAATCCCTATATAGTAATATAACTTGCACACCTGAATCCAAAAGGACCTTAGTGTAAATACCTTCCACTTGCACTGACACCATTGGAGAAGGGCCCACCAACTGCTAGGGAACCCCAATAGTGGGAAACTCAGTGTCTGGTTTAACGACCCGCAACTGATTCCCCAAAGACTGTCGCTGAAGCCCTGTTGCTCTAGTTTCTGGCACTTCAAAGGGATGGAGATTTCTCACTAACGGGAGTACTCCTCTCACTCCCATCTTCAGTGAGGGTTTCCAAGGGAATCCCCTCTTGTCAGGGGTGACTGATATCAACGGGCACCTAGCTAGTTCCCTCACTGGGGCCCTTGACAGTTTCCCAACTGGGTTCCCTGGTCTTCTGTAGTTTCATACACACACACCTATAATGCCCCACACCCCCACAATTATAAAAAACCACTGGTCTCATTGAACTATTAGCTAGAGCAGATGGGCCCATCCCCCCATCAGTTGGCCCAACACGACCTCCGTTCAGGGGTGAGCCACCCATTACTATCCAGGAAGCCATTATCTTAGTTAAGTCCAGTATCTTAGCTTGCATCGTTGTTAACCAATCGTCATCCTCCCTAACCTTTCCCACTCCTGGGCCTAAGGGCCATCCCACTGGCAACTCGGCTGTCGCCTCCTTAGCCGCCTCTACTACCTCAGTTTCCCGAACTCTCCTTATAAGCTTGTGATACCCCCAAACACTCCCTCTAGCTTCGACCTTTATTTGGTTCTATCCTGGCTTGTTCCACCTCGGTTGGGTCTAATCCCCCCCTTTCTACAACCTGATATAAAAATCTATTCAGGTGCTGTATATATTCAGACAGCTTCTCACCCCTCTTCTGATACATGTGTTCCAACCAAAACAATAAACTAGAGTCTCAGCAGATTCAAATTCATCATGCAGTACGCACAGTAAAGTGTCCCCGACTCAATGTTAGATTTCTAATGGCTTCTGCAGCAGGGCCCTTTAAACTTTCTCTAACTCGTTGCCTTTTTTGGGTGTCCAGTATATCCCATTCCTCAACTGCTTGTATTGCCTGCTCCATCCACGCTTCATACTCCTCTTCCCCTTCTGGTTGTTTGCATCCCCAAGAAAGTACATAATTTCCTATATCCAGCCCGTATGCAATAGCCCGTCAGGTTTTGGATGGAAGTCAAACTTCTCCCAGCCTGTGTGAATCCTACTTCTGTTGTCCCCGGGGATAAGGGACCACGTTTCTTTCTTCTGGCCTAATGGCTTGGTCGAGGGTGTACCCCATACAGTCGGAAAGATCACCCCTGCTCTAATATCTTCTGTCAGTTGCAGATTTTCAACCTGAAAGCACTCCGGAATACTCTTCTTCCATTCCAACAGTACATAAAAATGGAGGGAATGCTGATCCGCCCTCATATCTATCACGTACACCCTCTGATCCGGAACAAGGACCCTCAATACCTGTAAAATTCGCTCTTCTGACCAAACATTGCCAGGAACATCAATTACTACACTCATCCTTACTTCACTATTCTGTTCTTCGTACCACCTAATAACTGCGTTAGGGTCCATTTTGTTCACCTGGCTCATATCTCTATGTGAGACCAACCCTCCCTTGCTGAGAGGGTCCAGGCAAGGTATCCTGAACAAGTCCCCACGTGTAGCGTAATCCCGAGGCCGCTGAAGCCCAGGCCCTCCCCTTCAATTTCGCTTAGCAGCCGCACTCTCAAGCCATTGATAAAATGTCCTTTTTAGCGTGAACTCATGCAGAGTGAAGGTGTGGCAGGTTCTCGTCGTCAAAGGGGTTTACAGGAACAAAGATGACCAGCCCCTAGTCACAGCAGTAGTGTGTGACAGTGTTTATCAACCCCCTGGCAGTCGTGACAATAGTCAATGGCTTGTAGCATTGTAAAAATAGGGGGGGAGGCCCTCTGGCTCCAGGAAGCAACAGAAAGCACTAGCGCAAAAATAGTCAGCGCTCTGCAGTGACAGCTCGCCCCGTGAGGGCAGTTCCCCAGAATGTCTACAGCTTGCACAGGTGATAGTGATCAAAGTTCAGATGGCTGCTGGTCTCCGAAGCAGTAGCGACCAGCCTCTCCTTCTCTTCTGTCGGCACTCGTAGTCCCAGGTCTCTCTATGCCAAATCCCCCCCTTCCTTTCTAGTTAAAACCTGAATTTAAAACCCCAGCAAGTTTTCCCTCTTCTCACTCTTCCCTTCACTCGGGATATCCCCCTGCGAAAGAAAGCAATTAAACTCTGCTTTCTCTCTTTCCTTCTCTCTATTTCAGAGGAAAAGAATCACATAAAACCCCAAACTCTTCAGCTTCACCTGGTCTCTCCCCCCTCCAGCAACAACCACACCACCTCCGTTCTCCTTCCCCTTTTCTTTCCTTCCGCCCGATCCATGCCCGCCGTGCCCAAACCAGCAGCAGCTGTCCGAGCTTCCCACTTCCCTCTCTGACCAGGCTCTCGCAAAGCCTTTCAGCCAGCCCCGCTACACTAAAAATATGCGATAGATATACAGGAATAAGTCCAGACTTATTGCCCTTGTTTTAATGCTAACTAGTATTTATTTTCATGAAGGCTAATCTAAAAAAAAAAAGATCACCAGAGAAATAATTTGTATATAGGTAGTTCTTGACTTACAATCACATTTGAACTCCAAATTTCTGTTGCTAAGTGAGACATTTGTTAAGTGAGTTTTGCCTAATTTTATGAGCTTTCTTGCCACAGTTGTGGAATCCTCACAGATTTGATTACAGGCAGTTCTTGGGTTATGACCACTGGTTCAGTGACTGTTCAGTTGCAATGTCTCTAAAGGAGGACTTATCACCATTCCTCAGAGTACTGGCCATCAGTCTCACTATAGTCATGTGATCATGATCTGCCTACTCAAGTGCGCAGCTTGTGTTTATGTCACTGTGAGCTGACGCTCCCTGCCAACTTTCCACAAAGTCAATGGGAAAACCAGCAGTAAGCCACACTTGATGCTTTTTCACCCAACCACATTCCATAATGCCCACCCCTAGCACTCTCCCTGCCCACAACTCTCACCCACTGGCCTGCTTGCCTGGGACTTCCACATCTTCCTGCTCAATGACCCATAGTCCTTGGATTACGATAGCAATCAGGACCATGGAATTGCCATCACTAAACAATGTGATTACATGACATTGTACTTTGGCCACATTGCTTAGAGACAGAAATTCATATCGTATCCCAATTGCTGTCATAACCTGTGACTATTTATATTTGTAACCCAAAATTCAAAACATCTATTGCAGCTAATTTGTAAGTTCTTATGGAAATACAATGTAAAAAGAACAAATGATATGCAACAATGCAAATGTAAGATAAGCATCTAATTTACTGTGCATAAATGAATATAGTTGCTAAAATTATTTACTTTCTTTGGTTGATAAATTACTCAAATATTTATTACCAGAATAAATAACTCATATAAAAAAATCTGAAAATGCAATAAATCAGGTTGGATCAGTTTTTCATACTTGGCAGCAATCTCATAGATCTCAACAATTTTGAAAGACAATTCAGCTCTGTATAAAGCAAATATTAATTGTTCTTCCTTGCCATTTTTCTGCTAGACTTAACAAAGCCTTATATTTCCACAAAGTATACACATTTAGCTATGAATATGACAACAACTGCCAGGATACTGTGTGCTTTTAAAGTTACATATAATTCCTCCTTTAGATTAGCAGAGTAAGCTGTGGAAGTATGGATCAATGACAAAAATAACTTCATCTTTAACAAACAAGCCTCATGAAGAATTTAATCTAGAAATTACTTTTATGTATAATTCCACAAATGGACTTGTACAACGTCCTAAATTTGGATTTTCCTTAACGTAGGGATTTAAAATATTAGATTTTGCCTGATTCATTATAAGACTAAACTTGACAGAAACTCCTATTGCTTATTCTAATTGAGGGTTTTTATCACGTAAGTTGTCTTTGCTAAGTATTATTGATCTTCCTTTAAAAACAATTAAAACTGATTATATAGCAATATTATCTTATATATACTACTAATCTAATGATTGAAAAATCTTGCTGTTTTAGACCACTTGTAAATCTTAACATTCTTTTATTTTTTGCTTGGTTGCACTTTTAATTATGTGCTAAAATAAAATAAAAATGCACAAAAAATACAGAGTTAAGGTTATCCACTGTATCCACAAAAATGTACTTCCAAAGGGAGCAGATTTTCGTGTTTTGGGATAGAGTTTTAAGAAGCAAAATACTCCCTTAACTGGTGCTTCTGTAAACTAATTGTGTTACTTCAAAAAATAAAATAGCCATCTTTCCATTCTGATAACATCATGTTGTGACAACCCTTAGCCTCTATGGCTTGCATGTAACACACAAAGACATGACTGATTATGCTTAAATGATACAAAATACTTGTAGAGCATTTTGAGATCTACTCTTCAAGATAATTCTGTTAAGAAACAGCAGTATGATTGTAAAAGAAATTGTTAAAAACAAATGGCTTGTATCCAAATGTTACTGAAAGAACTAAAAGAGTATTATTGAAAGCCAAACCTGTTATTGAGTCAGAACTTTTCATTTTAAAGTTCAAAAAATTGAAACATTTGAATAATATAAATTATAAGCAAGTGTTCTCAGATCATAAATCTTGTAGTTTCTATGTCAAAAACCATTTTGTGACTTTTAACAAGAATTTAATGTTTTCCATTTGCAGTGGGTTGCTTTGCATCCCATAATAGTTATTTAGTTTTCCCTTTGGACAATTTAAATTCCATCTATTCAAAACATCAATGAAAAAAAGCTAGTAAAATATTTGGGGAATTCTATTATTTTACATTTTCTACATATTTATTGAAATATATATTTTTAATAGTGTTAATCCCCAAGTCTGGTCAATATGCCACTGTGTCAGTTAATGCTTTACTGCAATTTCAGTTTGATACACTTTTTCTGATTAGGATCATGTGATCCCATGGGCAAATTTATAATTTTATAAATAGTTATAGTCAATTGGTTTCCCAAGTTTTGAATTCAATAGTTCAAGTGAATTATCAAAAAGCCTTAAACAAAAATAAGTGTTAATACACAACTTGTAGAATGTTACTGATTTTGAGAAACAAATTGATACTTGGCATATACTAGCCCTCCCCAAAATGGTGTCCTCCAAATGTATTAGACTACCAGTTTCATAATTCCTTACTCGACATGACCACATATTGGGAATTATAGTAACTGAAATACAGTTTGCATAGAGAGTGCCAAATTGGGGTAGGCTGGCATATACAGTAAAGAGCGGAAGAAACACAGAAGGCATTGGTATGGGTTATAAAAGCCCTTTTATAAAGCCATTTTTAAACAAAACCAAAAAGTTTACAAAAGAAAAAAACATACAGAAGAATAAGTTGCTGAATATATTCAAAAAACAAAACAAACAAAAACAAAACAAAAAAGGGAAAGAGAGTGAGAGAGAGAGAGGAGAGAGAAAATAAGGGGGACACAATTCCAACATGCTGAACAATAAAGGGTTCTTTTCCATGTTCTCTTTTAATACAAAATACAAGCCAAGGGTACACATATTTAAAACAGAGCTCAATAACTGATATGCAGTCCTGGGAACCCTTCAATAAAAAGCAAGGCAGGAACTGTTTTTTTTTTTTAAATTGCAAGTACATACAGAGACTGGAATATGTAAAATTAAGTAGCACGAAAGACTGTCACACAATTCTACCAATGCATGTTGCATCTATAATTCACGAACATGGTTAACAATATCATGTTCACTTCAAACCCCCCTCCCTTTTAAAATTCATTTTTATATAAAGCATTACTGTTACATTCAACTGACCCTTAGTACCATGCTGCAGATTTCATTGTCAACAGACTGACAACTTTATTGGTTATTTATCATGACTGGTGGCCTTGGTACCGCATTTGAATGTATGCTTTCCAATAATCCAGACAGACTTAGAACCCATCAAAATAGTTAATTCCAAGACAAATATCCACTGTATTTAATTCCATCAATTTCTATCTGATACAAAGAGCACTTGCTCATTTGTCTCTTTCTAAAACGTGGGAACTGTTAGAGTTTGACTGTGCCATGTTCCTGATAAACAAATTATGTAAAACTCTTATATACAATTTCTGTAATAATTGCTTCTTCAGCAATAAACCACAAATTTCTAACACACATTAAGTTGTCAGACTGACACCCATGCATGCGTACACACATGCGCTTTCATTTCCACTCATACAAGATACTTGAAGGGTTTTTATCCAGACTATAGCTATAGCAAGTTTATGTTCTGTATTCTCAATTAAAAAATCCCTATCCAGGTATATAAAATGTATGCACAATGGTATTTCACAATCATACCAGACATGCTTTAACTGATGGAACCATTCCATTTTCTACTGTTTTGAACAGCACATGTGGGTCAATAGATCTTTTTTTAAAAAGGTTAATACATCAAATCAAAATGTAGTGAATGCTTTAATAGACTCAAAATAGAGACGCACTTGTTTTAAAAGTTAGAAGAGATTTTAACAGAAAATAATGAAGTGTAAGTTCTTCAGCGAAGCAGTAAACTGAAGTAAGAAAGTGGGAAGAGATACTCAAGCCAATGTCAGCTTAGTTTTGTTTATAAATCCTGGGCCCTGAAAATCATTACAAGTATACCCATACCTAGCTTTTACACTGTGCATTTCACACAAGAGGAGTTAATTCCAGATTCCAACTGAAATTGAGGGGATGGGGGTAGTGATGGTGGAAAGGAGAGTTTCAGTAACAGGATGACCAAGGTTGAGGCCGAGCCATTCAGATGCAGTCATTTAATGAAGTTAATTGAAAGGGGGAAAGAGTTAAATCTCTCCCCCCCAAATACTAACATGATTTACCAAATACCTAAAATCATGGGAATCGATTTCCTTTTATTTTATAAAATCATGTGTCAACATTATGATTTGTTATAAAAAATAAACACTCCACAGAAAAATTACATAAAGCAAAAGCACCAATTTCTACAGCTCATAAATTTCCAGCATGTTATAGCATTTTTTCTTCCTTAGCTCTAGTTAAGCTGTCTCATATACTTGGGTAATACTTTAAAAATCAGTCTAAAAGTATTAACAGTTTCAGTATTTGGTGCAGGCAATTACAATTGAGTATAATCAACATTTATATCACATCAACCACCCAAATGCATATACATTTCTTTCTTTCCCCCCAATATATTTCAACATGATTTTTTTAATATCAGATCAAACCAGTCATTATGCCCCTGCATTTTGTTTGATCTGTGCTAGATTATTATACCGAAAAGAAGTCATCACAAACAGTGTATCTAAATATTATCCTTTTACGGTGTGCAAGTTATTTCTTCAGTATTATAGCCACCATTACCTGCTCAGGCTTCAAAGGTAAGGTGTAAACACACACCTCTAAAAACTTTACTGAAATTTTATTTATACCCCTGTTGCAATCACATTTATATATGAAGCAATAACTTAGATACACTAAACATATTTGCTTTTGGTTTTTCAGCAAATGCAAGAAATACTTAATTAAACTACGACAAAAAACCTGCCATTCCCAGAATGCAACCAATATAGTGTGATTAGCGCATCGTGGAATATACCTATTTGTTTATCTGGCAACACTTGTTCTATGGAACAAAGTAATAAACTGATATAGCTATTGAATCCCTAGAATACCTCACATAAAAGCAATATGCACAGAGAGACAGAAAATTGCAAAATAGAATGAAATATTTAAAATATTACTTTGCCGCTGTTATGTGAACAGTAGGGGAAAAATTAATATTCAGTCTCTGGATTGTTTATCAAATGGAAAAAGGCCAAACAACTACTGTCTAAGAGATTTCAGGAATCTTGAAAATATTTTTGGCCAGGAGTTAAATGCAAGGATCAGTGAAAGAATGGCATTTGATTTAGGCTTAAGAAATCCAATTGCCATCATTTATCTGTAAGAAAAACAGAGGAAGAACCCAAATGGCAACCCAATTCTTATTACGCATGGTTGTATCTGTTAGCAAAAGCACAGAAAGAAAAAAATGAATATTGTATAAAAAAAATCTGAATCAGCAGTGAAAATATATTGATTGAAATATCTTGCTGGCTGACCATAATAATTAAAAGGTAATAACTCTAAATACCTGTACATTTGGATGAGCTAAATACTAGGTCACCAAGTATTTAATTTGTAGGATGGGATAAGTCTGTTTTGAACCCAGAATTCAGACATAATACTTAGCTATAACCATTCAACATTTAAATCTTAATTAAATTGGCAAAAATTACTCCACCCGGATTAGCTTCTGTCCAAGGAGAAACTCAAAGCCTTTTCACTTTCTAGATATTCTTCAAAAATTATTAAGCCAATATCTAGATCAAAGCTATCACTACAAGCCAGGATGAGTGTATTATTTTGCCAAACAACCCAGTTATATATGTGAAACAATCATAGACATAAGTCTATGTGTTTTAAATTAAAAGAAAAAAGTATTTTTGAAAGGCAAATTATACTTTGTTGGGTTTGTACGTATGGGCATGTGAAAAAGAAAAAACCAGAATTATGCTTCACTTTCACTTTGGCTTTGTCATATTTATTAGGTAGACCTAGTCTACGAAGAGAATATTTTTGGGGTTGCTATCCACTTGGCTTTTTAGAAATTTACAATATATAAGCTGAAATATTACAGTATATAAGCAGAGATACTAAAATGTTAATTCTGGCAGGATTGTTTTTGTTATATCAATCATGTCTTCCAGTTTACACCCTGTTTCTTCTTTAGCCTGGGTATCCGGCTTCTGCTAACCAAACACAAGGCCTGGTTGTGAGCCAACACTCACTCTCCAGAAAGGGAAGTAAACAGTGAAGGGTATGGTAAAAAACAAATTATGTTGTAGAAGCAGAGTATTCTAACTTTGTGAAATATGAAGGGAAATATATTTAAATCAATACCCAGTGGTTGAAAAGGATACTGTGTAATCACTCATTCAGTGCATTGCTCAGAAATTTTAAAGCAGTTATTCCAGCTTCCAGAATTTCTCAATGAAATCAAACTTTATGGAAAGAAAGCAGAAAAAGCACAGAAATTTCAGAATAAGCTGGAAGAATATTAATACATTTGGCCAATGGAAATGTTATCCTAATAAAGAATATAAATGGTATGAACAGGTATGATCTTCTCAAAGCTTGGAACAGATCAGACTAAATTGTTACTAAAATAACCTTGGCCACTAAGTTAAACTGTGGAAGTTAAAAGATTCAGAATGCTAGAACTTGCAATGCTTAATAGAATTCAAAATAATTCAGGTATAAAGGATGGGTTTATGCCAACAAAAATGCTATATGCAATAATCTATTGGTTTTAGATTCAATTAAGCAAATTGCCTTCTCAGCTTTGGAAAATCTATTTGTTAACAACGATCTCCAAATGTCAGCTTCAATTTTATTGCTTAACAGCTGTAGTAAGCTTTCAAAAATATATCTTTAGTTAGCTGTTAATTTAAATCTAAATGGCTTTCAGATTTGTTGGGGAGAACGGAATGGCCAATAGAGACTGTGACATCAAAACATAAAGGTTTTCTTTAAAAAACAAAACATAAGGATTGTACTATTAAAACAACTAAAATAAAAGTGGCATTCACAGCCCAATAGTTAAGCCACAACCAAAACCATGTTCTACCCCTAAGTATATCCTCTTTTCCTTACTCTCTCTCAAAAAAGTTTCTCTCCCACACCACTGTTTAATCTTCACCAGACGGGACTTCATCTTCAGACCCTTCATCCCCAGATTTGTCTGGAGGTGGACTAATTGATTTCTTCTTTTGTGGAGGACTTTCAGGTTCATCATCATCATCTTTGGGGGACGGGGTTTTTTCTTTTGATGTCTTTGAAGCTGTGGAACGACCTCCCTTTCCTTTGCCCTTTACTGGACTAGGTGTAACTGAAGAAAAGCATCAAAACAATAGTAAAATATTTTATTATTACATCACATGTTTTAAGAGACCCATACCCCAAATCAAAGGGATTTTTATTTATTAAATTTATTCATTTATTAAATTTATAATGCTGCCCATCTCGCTATCCAAAGCAACTCTAAATACTGCTTTCTAATCCGATAAAACACATTAACTCTTGAACATAGCCAGTACTATTATGAAAACATGCATATTTAGCAAAGAATCAATTTGAGCTCTTATTATCTATATTTTAATAGTAAAGTACAGGCAGCCTGTGAGTAAATTTTTGACACTAAGTATCAGTTGACAATGTTTGCCTTCCAATTCTCTATAACCATTAGTAGCAAAAGGATAGTAATGAAAGCAGTTTTGCTACAATAGGTCTTTCTACTGTAAATACAGAAGGCAACAGCCATTTTTGAGGTTAAATAGATATGTGGGTAGGAAGTAAAATACAATTCTCCTATACATTTTTTCACCCAAGCTGGAATGCAATTTCTAATAAGCAACATGTAACCAAATAAGTATTGTATATTTGAAGATATATGTAGTTCTGTAGGTGTCTGTACATGTCAAAATAAACAATACTGTTCTCTTCAAATAGAATGAAATACTACTACTTGTTGGGTCTAAAAAACACTAATATCACTTGTTTTAATCAGCACTGGCAAGTGGTCTGAACATAATACTAACAATGATAACATCAGAAGAATCCCATCCAAATTCAATCAGAATTCTGATTCTTTGAAAAAGGAATAATCCACAAATGAACTTTTAGTAGCCTATTTGATTATACCACCCACAAATCTGGATTTAACATTGAGAATCTGATTCACATCCTTCTAAGCACACACAAGAGGAAGAGCTGAGAAAATATAAGTAGTTGCAAACAATACATTTCATTCTGTTATTCTAAATGGATGTAAAATAAGAACTTTGGAAGCAAGCTAAGCTCACCTGTAGCCTTTAGTCTTGGTTTAGGCATTTTCTTTTCTTTCCTTTCTGGTTTGGATTTCTTAGCCACTTTTTTATTCTTCTTTTTAGAACTGCCATAGTCACTATCATCATCATCTTCCACAAGGAAGTCTTCATCGCTGCCAGAATCTTCTGTGCAGAGAGAGAGGAATGAAATGTCTCTAAGAAGAGCTGTTCTTGTTCACTTGGAAGAGAGACAGAATGAGGGAGAGAGTCTGGTAGGTTGATCAAGAGATAGGAGTCAGTATTCTTGGCTTCTATATCCTGTAACACACTTGCTAGAACTTGGAGAAATCACGACTTCTGTGCCTCAGTATTTCCTCATGTAAATCTGCTTTAGAGCTTGTGATAAGTAGAATTATTATTTAAAACAGCAGTTGCATAGGCAAATTTCTCCTTCCCTCAAAAGCAATTAAGGCTCAAAGCCTGACCAATTTTATACCAGCTGTTGTAGATCCTACATCAAAGCCCTTCCCAGCCTGTCATGAATCCTTTCTTGTTCAATACGGTCTTCCATCTTGTAGCAAGTTGTAGAAGTGCCCTTTGCAGTCAATAGCAGTAACTTATTATATATGAAACAGAGCATCTTACTCTTCCTAAAACAGACTTCCAGGTTTTGAATCCAGGTTTCCATGATTCTAGTTCATCAGTTCACAGATTCACTGGGTTTCTGTTTGATACATTCACTGCAAATTTCTCATGGCTCCCCACCTTTCACCATTTAGAGCAAGCGTCTGTCAATTTATACAACAGACAAGTTAGAAAGCTGTACTGCAGATATTTTAACACAAATTCATTTTTAAACTTATGGTTTATTCTAACTGTGAAGATAAAAGACTTGAAGCCCTTCACTGTATCATGAAGCCAGATAAGATGGTACTTGTAATAAAATTAAGACTGTTCAGACTATTGCCCAGTGCTGAAGGTAAAACAGTGATGAGTGGCATTTTTATATTCTTTGCATTTTTCTAGCAGAATATTACCTAAAAAGTTGCCATGGTCTGAAAAGTTTTTATGTCCCGAATTTTAGGGATAGCATATTTTTAATCTTCTTTGCTGCCAATAAACATGTGGACATGGGAGTATATCAACAATGAAATGAATGTCATATTTAAGAAGATGAAATATCAAGTTTGGTTGTCTGAACAATTAATGTGGACACATCAGACATGGCTGCAGACTGACAATTCATTCCTACTTTTCATGTATCTATATATGCACCTCTGAATGTCACTTACTTTCCTGAAATGTTGCCTCTTCCTCTTCCTGTTCTTCCTCCTCACTGCCCACATCATCCATTAGCATTTCTCTCTGCTTGGACGCGGCTTTGGATGCTGCTTGCCGCTGCTGACGCACATTTTTGTGATCTTCTTTCTCATCCTCACTATCCTCTGTTATAAAATCAGAAAATCACTAAATATTGATTGTTCTGTATACATTTCCAACTTAGGCAGAAATATATAGGTAGAAACAAAAGTCCATCTTTCCACAATGGAGTAGAGTTGAATGCTACCTGTATCTAATAGCTTGCAATTTATAATTATTCTGAATAGATTTTGATGCAAAATATTCCTAGTAACATACAGCATCTATTGTCATCCACATTATACTATAAATCAGGGGTAGTCAACCTTGGCTCTTTTATGACTTGTGGACTTCAATTCCCAGAATTCCTGAGCTTAGCTGGCTCAGGAATTCTGGGAGTTGAAGTCCACGAGTCATAAAAGAGCCAAGGTTGACTACCCCTGCTATAAATCAAAAGCGGAAGATAATTGTTACTCTTGATCCACTTTCATTTCCTTCAATTGGCTTTTTGAACTAAACAAAGCTTTATAGGAAAATATGAACAAGTAAGAATTAAGATACGTAAATCAGAACCAAAACAGTGGGGGGGAGACTTCAAAATAAACAAAACAGGCAACATATAGACTAAATTTTATTATATTTATCTGTATGTTATGAAAATATTTTTGTTTACCTTCAACATGCCTCAGACCAAGAAACAACTTGATTCAGTTCTGATTTTACCAGCTTTCATACCTATAAATGGTCACTGTACTTCAAATTAGTTATTTAAATTACAATATTACAAATTTGTTATTTAAATTCCAATTTATTTAAGATTTAATTAAGATTTAATGAAACATTACCTGAAGTTGTCTGTCAGTCAATCACGTATTACATAGGTATTAAATGATTTTTATTTTTTAAATACATCATCAGAAGACATTACCTGCAGCCCTTTTTCTAGATCTGGAAGCAGCTCTTTTGTTCTTCTCAGGCTTCACTTTTTTTCCTTTTTTGTTCTTTTGAGAACTTTCATAGTCACTGTCAGCTTTACCATCATCTGCTCCTATATCATCCTCACTGCCAAAATCTTCATCTGAGAGAAAAAAAATGATAGAATAATAATAATAATGGAAATATTCTTAGAAATTGGCTGTAGCAGCCATGGGAAAGCTGTGATTATTCCCAAACATCCCTAAATAGGATGGCTATGCTCAGCGTTGAAGAATGCAGCACCTCTCTGCTATATGGAAACAAATCATATGGCACTATTAAAATATTAATTCCACATATCAGCAATGAGTAGATGATTTAAACTAGAAAGCATTAAAAGTTTCAGGCAACAGTAACAGTGAAATCATTGATTACATATATTGATCAAATTGCCATCAATTTACAAAAATGGTGTAATTACCTGCCGAGTGTGAATCATCTCTCTTTGTCTTCATGTCTTTTTCTGAATCTTCACTATAAAAAGGAAAACAATTTTAAATTATTTCCAGAAAGATTACTATGCTGTTATTACATCCCAGAGAAGCAACTAAATTGGCTAATGTCCATAGTACAGAATGTTATTATTTTATTAATTTACTGATTAATCAATAGTAAGCTAGTTTTCAATTCTATCACTTTTAGGATGCAAAATAGGATAATGAAGGGAACTTGCAGCTTAACTGTGAAATCTCAGTACTAACGATGTATTTCTCTGAAGTTCATCAATGTCACAGCTTTCTCAATAAAGTCTGATTTACAGAGAAAGCAAAAGTTTTAATAACTTTTGAAAAAATCAATTTAGGAATGCCAGTCAAACATTAAACTGCAGCTATTCAGATCTTAGAATAGAATAGAACTGGAAGGGACCTTGGAGGTCTTCTAGTCCAGCCTTCTGCTCAAGCAGGAGAACCAGGTGAATGTCTAGTCTCTTCTTAAAAATCTCCAGTGATGGAGTGCCCACAATTTCTGGGGGTAAGCTGTTCCACTGGTTAATTATACTCACTGTCTTATTCAAGAAGTTCCAAGTGTGAATCTTAGGCGCACTACCAGTTTTACATTTTTTAAATTTAGGACAACAAAAGAAAGGAAGTGCTTAACATTCACTTTTCCCATGACTTAAAATCAGAAAAAGAACACATGATCTTGGTATAAACTATTCTGTTAAGATGGTTCAGTAAAATGCCATGCCAACATGCCAATGACTCTTCACATCCCTTTCATGGTTACACCAAGACTGGAAAACTGTCAGTCCACAAATCTGAGCTGTCTGCAATCATCCTAGTTTCAGTCAATTTTTCTTCCTCAACTTCACCATGACTTCTCTGCTTTCTCAACTATTTACACATTTGAATATTATAAGTGTTTCCTCCTTCATCTTCCCTGATGGAAGTGGAAGGAACATACTTTAATAAAATTTTGTTTGGGCAAGCATTATAAACTTTATACAAAATTTTCATATACATTATGGTTCTTAGATCTTGTATTTATATACTGTGATGTGGAATGGAAAAAGTTAAGCTTAAAACCTTGCACTGAGTATGGAGAAAGCTGGCAATACACAGCATCAGTTCCTTCCATTGTTGTAAGCCCATTAAATATATTTCTATTTATCAGTACAGGTAATTTCTGACTTACAACCACAATTGAACCCCAAATTTCTGTTGCTAAGTGATTTTCTTTTGGATTATTTTCATATTTAAGTGGTGCCAAATGATTTTGGACTGCCAGCTCTTCTGCTTATAGTAAGAAAAATAGAACAGAATGAATAATTCTAGAAGTATCCAAATACATTGTCCAACTACTGTATTTTCATCCTTAAAATGATTATTTCAAAAAGACAATATGCAGAAGAGTGGTGGGAAAAGAGGATGAGTTACAAGAGAATAACAACGTGTGTTATCTTTAATACCTCTTAAAATGTTGTGCTTGGTAAACCAGGTGGAAATATTACGTTTATTTTAGGTGGTACTATAATTCAATAGGTGAATATTATTTCCTTCCTTAAATACATAGAAAATTCTTGTCTGCTATACTTCCTCTTTAGTGTTTATTCTCTGAATGTACATCTAGGCAATCACTCCATCTATTGAAATTTTAATTGCCTAGTTTCACAATCTAATTAAAATATATAATTATATTATATGTATATTATATTAGATCCTAATCATGCTACATAGGGCTTTAGTCAGTCCCCATTTGGAATACCGTGTCCAGTTCTGGATACCTCATTTAAAAAAGTATTGATAAGATTGAGTAACTCCAGAGATAGGTAACAAAATGGTGCATGGTCTGAGGGACAAAACATATCAGGAGAGATTAGAGCAGTGTTTCTCAACCTTGACAACTTTATGAGGTGTGTACTTCAACTCCCAGAATTCCCCAGCCAAAGTTGCCAAGGTTGAGAAACACTGGATTAGAGGAATTGAATATGTACAGTCTGGAGGACAGAAGTGGAGACATAACTGAAATTCTAAAATATGTTAAGGTTCTGAATAAGCTTCTAGAAGGTTGCATTTTCTATATAAGCAAACATCAAGAACACAGGGCATAACCTCAAACTGACAGGAGGGAAGTTAAAAAAATAATGTTTGAAAGTCTTACTTCATAGAAAGATAAAGACATGTCCATCGAACAAAAATGCGTATTTCATCCATGCTGGTTGTGATAGTGCTGCTCGGCTTGTGGCACTGCTTGGCTTGTGATTGGTCATGTGGTCACATGCTGAGTGCTTACTGCAAGCAGCGACCGTTACGTTTTGTTACACAACTGATGTGTGTGGGTGTGTGTACCGTGATTGACTACTTGCGAAAGGTAAATAATTTCTTTATTTTAAAAAATCGTTAGTGAATTTAAAATCTTTTTTTACTTTTTAGTGTAAAATTTACTATGAACATTTGCCTTAAATACAATAAATTAAATTTATGTAAAGAACTGAATATATAATTTTTTAAATAAAAGATTAACAAGATGTGAGTTCCGGCACCTTTTTTCTTACAAAAAAAAGCAGTGTGTGTGTTTGTGTGTGTGTGTGTGTAAATAATTAATGAATTAATTAAAAAGAAAACAAAGAACTTCAAAGGACAGACTCAATGGACCACTAGGTCTTTTTCTGCCATCAATTTTCTATATTTTTATGTGTACACACACCAATTCTAAAACAGTGTAAATAATCCAATAATCCAATTGTGCAGAAGTAAATACCCTAAAGCTACATCCAGACCAAAATAAAAGATTAATATAATATATTAAAATATGCTGAAAGTATTATGGTTTTGCAGGTCTTTGATATCATGAAAACAAAGCATGGGTTAGAATGATATGCTCTCTAGATGTTGCTAAACTTTGCCCCCAGCAACCTGTTAGAATCGTCAATAGCAAAGCTAGCAGCTGTGGTTTAGCAACAACTAGAACATGCTATCCTTCCATGTTCAATGTTATAGAGCTTTAAAGACCAAAACTTTCTAATTGGACACAATTTGTAGGTCAGTGAATATTGTTATAGAATTCATACTTTCTAATTACTGTCTTTAAGGTAAGCTAACAGTATTACCTTTAGATAGATACGCAAGCACACAGACAAATGACACACACCAAATCTAACTATTAGAAAACTATCTCCAGCTTACCTGTCCTCCTGAGAATTTTTTCCAGACCTCCTCTTATTTTTTGCATCTCTTGGTGATGAACGTATTTTCTTTGCTGGAGGGGCCGAATCCCTACCATATTCTTCATCTACACAGTAAACAGGATTAAGCAGAATTGATAAATAAGTGATTTCCAAGTCTGTCACCATTAAATATAATATTCTAATAAAAACAAATGATTACATTGTGATCAGAGGTACTGAAAATCCAGGGTTGCTGTTTTTTAAAATAGCATTTTGTAGTCTCTACTGTTATTTATTTTGTGTAATTTTAAATTTGCTATATTTTCTTGCATTTATAAGTGGGTGGGTGAGTGAATGAGTTGGACAGAATACTGCAAATTCTTAATTCTTCAAGAAAACAAAACTCAATCCAATTGCATTGAGAGATAAAACCTCACAACAGCCTTCAATAATGCAAATACACTTGAGATGTATGAATTCTCCAGCCACAATTTGCTGTGAATTCTGGAAGAAGAAATCCAGATAACTGGAAGGAACTATTAGAGAATTGTATCTCACAAATTTAACCCAGCGGCATCAATAAGGTGACCAAGGTTTTTTATGAGATTATATTATTTAAAGAGAATTCAAATTTAAACAAAGATATTCAAAAGTAAATAAGGATAAAAATAACATATGCAAGGAGAGGCAAAGTGAAGAATGCTGAGACTAAAACCAAAGAAAAAAACCACATACACACAAAAACCACAAATTCAATAAAAAAAAACAAGACAAAACCCTGCAAAACAAAACCTTAAACATACTTAAATTGGCAGTTTGAGATTGAGCAGACTGACTGAATGAAAAGTGTATTAAAATTATGATATATAACAATATTGACCCAATATGGGCAAATGTGAAAAAAAATCCCATGTTGAATATCATTAGGAAAATAATTTAAAATATATGCCAAAATTATAATACTTGCATGCAAATCTCTGTTGTAATTACCCTTACAATAAATTGGAGAATTAAAATAAGAGAGCATCATGGATTCCATAGTTCAACACTGAGCTACATATATTTTGTTTTATTATTGTTTTATTATTTATTTTATAAAAATCTAATAAAATTTATAATTGAAAGGATGATAATAATATGGAATTTTACCATGTTTTGCCCTTGCTAATAAAGACAATAACAATTCTAGTCATTATGAAGTGGAGCATGCCATCTTTCTATCCAAAAAAGGAAATGAATTGTATAGGTTCCAGAAATGTTAATGGATTGCCATTTCTGAGGAAATAGAATAAACTTTCTAGAATCATAGAAACTAAGAAGCTTTATCTAAAAAGATCTTGGCAAACAACTCAAAGAATCACTTCAGCACAGCCTTCTAGTAAAATATACAATTTTTCAAACATTTGTTGCCCATCATTTTTCATAATTGCAAAAAAGTTTCCACATTTTTGCTTAAGAATTTATACTTGCCTGCATCATCTGATTCCTGAAACTGTGAGTAGTCTACTACTTTTCTGTTCCTGGAAGAGAAGAAAAAAGTATTGATTTTGGAACACTGAAAAATTTCACCATATAGAACTGATTTTTAATACAAATAAAACTTTGCACATAAACATAATTACAGTTGCCATGACTCAGTAATTCCATCATCTGAGATTTTGACTAATTAAAAAAAAGTTTTGGTCAATAAAGATAAACATACATTTTGGGATATTTTAATAGTTTTTTTCCTTCATAAATTCATCCAGCTAGAAGACTTGCAGGAAATTCAGATGACATAAAGGGAGTATTCCCTAGTTCCTGCAGGAAGTAAATATGTGATATGGCATTTATCATTACTCTTCATATTCAGAAATGGCTAAAGTTCCAGCAGTTGATCAACAGAAACAGTTTATAATGCAGCTAAGGCTTGCCTCTGACTGATGCTATAGGTCCAGTTAGCAACATTGTTATAACATTAAAAAAAACATGCGATTTACATAAGCAAGATTCCTGGATTAGTAAATATTTGAAAATATTTATACATAGTCTTAACAATATGACAATCAAATAACAACAGAAGAAAGCAGAAATACTATTATATATATATATATATATATATATAATTTCATATAGCTAGGGAATGAACTACTGCATATCAAAATTCCAACAAACTTCATATCACAATTATATCTTCAAAACAAATATGGTTGGAAGTGAAAATCACATATTAAACACTTGAATATTTTTTCTAAAAAAAATGTGACCTAAAACAAAACAAAACATGATTTGCTTTGATGTATAAATGCACCCATTGTAAAAGGAATTATAATTTGTAATAGGTGGCAAAAATAATTTCATATACTTTATACATATTCCTGAACTATGGCCAAAGTTCAGATATTCAAAATTCAGGTAACATTATTTCCAGTGATATTTAAAAAACAAATCTGACACTTTATCAAGTAACTGTATTTCACTGTCTTATTATATACATAATTCTCATTAAAAACAAGTTAAGTATAATCAAATTACAATCCAATTTTAGGCAAAACACTGGAATGTATTTTGGTACAAGTTATATGAATGCATCTTGAATGAAAGAACATGTAATTTCCCACAAAAGACTAGATCTGTGATGGCAAACCTTTTAGAGACCGAGTGCCCAAAAACTGGCCCCGCCCCGCTCTACCTCCTGCCCCGCCCCACCCCGCCTGCTTGCAGGGCCTCACTTTCTCCAGGGCCCGCCGCAGATCGCCCAGCAGCCACGCTCTCTGCCCGTGCCCCGCAGCATCAACTGTGCGCGATGGGGTGTGAGGGCAGTCTTGTCTACGCTGCCTGGCTGCCATGTCCTTGGCTGCATTGCTCCACGTGGGCCACACTCGGGGGCAACTCTTCTCCAGGAGGGCTGCTGGTGAGGAGGGGGTCATGGGGGGAAGCAAGGCTGGGGCAACGGCATGTGTGCCCATAGAGAGGGCTCAGAGTGCCGCCTCTGGCACCCGTGCCATAAGTTCGCCACCACTGGACTAGATTCTGGACTAGATACAAAAGGCTAGATACAGAATTCATCTATCATCAGAAATATTTTCATTCTTTCCTGAATATACCTTCTAACCAAGGGGTACCAAACTGCTGGCCTATGGGCCGGATGCATCATAACGAAAGCGTGCCCACCCCGTTGCCAGCAATGGCAAAAAAGTCGCAGTACGCGTCACGCGACATTGCGAATTTGACACCCCTGTTCTAACCACTTCCATGAAAGCCCCGGCTAGTTTCTACTTTAGTCAACATAAGAGGTTCAGCATCATTTGTCCATCCAGATATATATTTTCGATACATAAAAGTAGTTCTCAATTTACAACAATTGTGACTGGAATTTCTGTTGCTAAATAATGCTGTTATAAAGGAGTCACATGACCACATCACTTAGTGATTATAATCTCAGCACTCCTGACTGTTGTGGTTAATTAAGAATCACTGAGTGAGTCTTAAATAGGAGCATGGAATGCCTGGGGGGGGGAGAGAATCCATGCTTTTTGACTGCCCTCTATGGCACTTGGCAACCTGGACTTTCAGCAGTCTCAGACAGCCGCCAGTCTTCACTTCAGCCCCAGCACTGCTACTGAGAAATATTGCTTTAAGCCACGCCAGCATCTCTGTGCAAAGCCACAGTTGCTGCACACAGCCTCTCTGTGCTCCAGATTCTCCTGCACCCAGATGACCTTTGCCAGTTTTTCCCCTTGCTATCATGAGGTATACTCATGATAGCAAGGGGAATCAGGCCTTCTTCCTTGTGTAAATTGCACAATCCTATTCTCACAATTCTTCAGAAACTTTTTGGTCTTTCCCAGGCTATTTGGAGAATAAGCTTTGGACAATGGGGCTGACATGGCTGGCTGCAGGGAGGCAGCTGATTAGGACTGCTGAAGGCCCCAAGCCCCTTTTCAGTCTCAACCCTGGGGTGGTCGCCAAGGGCCACTGTTCAGGGGTGACCAAAAGTGCATAGCTGGGGGAGGAGGGAGATAGGGGATGTGGGGCGTTTCAGTGCCCCTGCAGTCTAAGTGCAGGCTGGCTGCCATTTGAATTTTGATCACATGACCATGGAATGTAGCAACAACTGTAATTTGGGCACAAGATATAAATCTATTTTCAATACTGTTGTAATTTTGAATGGTTGTTGAACAAATGGTTTTAAATCAAGGACTACCTATACACGATGGTACAAACTAGGGATAGGAATTATTTTTCAAAGGATAGTGTTTGGGTACAATGAATGAGGCAATTAGGTCAGAGTCATCTCACTCAAATGTTCACAGCCATGACTTTCTTTTGAGGTTGTGAATGATCTTGCTTTGTTAAACTGCATTAAGCTTATTTTAAGCTCTTCAATTCACTGAGTGATTATAAATCACTTGATTTTACAGAGTCAGAACTTATAGAATTGTGTATATAAGGGATTTTCAGTCTAAATACTGTTTGTCTTCTTCACACCCACCATTCTTTAGTGTCAGAATGTTCAATTCTTTCTAAATTTCTATTCATATGTAATAGACATGGTGGAGTTTTGAGCAAAGAACCTGGAAAATACAAGAGCAATTGGTGGTCTACTGATAGTAAAATAACTCAATTTTAAAGATAAAAATAATTTCAAATGCAGCATAATTTGTAGTTGACTCCTCAGATATAATTTTTAAACATTTTTATTAGAATTATTCATGTTGAAGATTTGCATCTTCTAGTTCAAACTATCTTTATGATTTTGATGTGCTTAAAATGTATTAAGAATTATGTTATGTAAAAATCATAATCATTTGATAGGTTTTTTATATAAGCTTACTATAAAATTATGATGGAACATGACAATTTCATGATCATGGTTTCTCCAGCATCAAGAGCTGGCAAATTAAAAATAGGTTTTAATACAATATGTACCACATACTCATATACATATAAATGTATGTATACAATATATGGTTCATAAATCTAGTATAATTTGGATAAGACAGTGAAAAGCTAATAATCAAATATCAACTTTTTTAAAAATCTGCATTTAGCACAATGTGTGGGTATATAACATTTCTACTTCTAAGCTTCTTTTGTCTTTTTTCTACATAATGTTGACTTTCCATCGATGCTGCTTCAGAAGCCAATAAATGATGTATGAGCTGTGCACACCTTTCACGACTCTGCTATCTTCTGATTCCTTTTTCTCTCAAAACTTCTGGGAGAAGCCCAGTTTGTTATTACCAACCATTTCAAAGCAAACCTGTTTTCTCTGGGATACAGTTAGTCCTCAACTTACAAAAGTTCACTTAGTGATCAAGCTTACAACGGCACTGGAAAAAGTGACTTATGACTGTTTTTCACACTTATGACTGTTGCAGCAGCCCCATGGTGACATGATCAAAATTCGGACACTTGGTAATTGATTTGATATTTATGATGGTTGCAATGTCCTGGAAGTCATGTGATCACTTTTGCAACTTTCCGACAAGCAGTCTTCTGGAAAGCCAGAGTCCCTTAACTACATTGTTACTAACAACTACAGTGATTCACTTAACAACTATGGCAAGAAAAGTCATAAAATGGGGCAAAACTCACTTAACAACTGTCTCACTTAGCAACAGGAATCTTGGGCTCAATTGTGGTAGTAAGTCGAGAACTACCTGTAGTAGGGAGGAGGCCAGTGGCCACTCTCATCTGGTGGGAAATATATGGTAAAAGTTAGATCTCTTTCCTAGACTGAACATTATTTGATTCACTTTAAATATTAATTTGGATATCCAGAAGAAAGTTAAAGAGATAAGGAGTGAACAACTGCTTATCACCATGGGGATTAGTTGTTCTTCAGTCCCCAATCTCACACACCAGAACAAATTCATACAGCCTAGACCTCAGTCCATAAACTATATAAATAAAAATGTAAATGTTCGTTTGTTTAAAATCTTAAATCTCCGAAAGTTCTTCACCGATTGCTTTGAAATTTTGACACAACGTTGCATTCGAATACGCGCGTGTTTTTATATACCTACTATTATATAGATGTATAGATGTCACACCTGTGATAGGTAAAAACATGTTTTTTTTGAAAAACAGCGCCATCTGTTGGACGTAAAAGCAACACACGCTAGCATTGTGAAATTAAACATATTACAAACGTGCGCTTTCTCTTTTCTTTTCCATTTAACCAGACTGAGCCACAGCAACGCGTGGCCGGGTACAGCTAGTATGAAATAATTTACTTTGTAGCTAATTCCATCAGTTTTAGCCTGCTATTCAAATTCATAGATTTAAGCTTGACTGTTGCTGGCTAAGGGCTTTATCTTTTCTTCAGCTAGCTTTGGAAGAAAATTGGAGATATCAAGTGAACATTTGGTTCAAAGATGGACATGATAAAGGACCAAAATGGTAGAGACCTACCAAAAGTAGAAGAGATTAAGAAGAGATGGCAAGAATACTCAGAAAAACTATACAAGATCTTAATATCCCTGATAACCATAGTTGGTGTGATTGCTGACCTTGAACTAGACATCCTGGAGTGTGAAGTCAAGTGGGCCTTAGGAAGCATTACCAACAACAAAGCTAGCGGAGGTGATGTCAAACAATATTCGAACTACGGTACAACTGCACTCATTTCACATGCTAGCAAGGTCATGCTCAAAATCCTACAAACCAGGCTGCAATCTGTGAACCTGATATTACCATAAGTACAAGATGGTTTTCGAAGAGGTAGAGGAACTGGAGATCAAACTGCCAACATTCTATCAAGAGAGTTCCAGAAAAACATCTACTTCTGTTCCACTGACTATGCTAAAGCCTTTGATTGTGTGACTCACAACAAACTATGGCAAGCTCTTAAAGAAATGTGAATACCAGACCACCCTGTCTTCTAAGAAACCTCTATATGGGTCAAGAAGCAACAATTAGAACTGGACATAGAAAAAGTGATGGGTTCAAAATAGGGAAAGGAATACAACAAGGTTGTATATTGTCCCCATGCTTATTTAACTTATATGCAGAGCACATCATGCAAAATGCCGGACTGGATGAATCAGAAGCTGAAATTAAGACTGCTGGGAGAAATACCAACCATCTCAGATATGCAGATGATACCACTCTAATAGCCGAAAGTGAAGTGGAAGTAAAGAGTCTCTTGATGAGGGTGAAAGAGTACAAAAGTTGGCTTGAAACTCAACATTAAATGGAAGCAGTGAAAGATTTTATTTTCTTTGACGCCAAGATCACTGCAGATGGTGACTGGAGCCATGAAATTAAAAGACACTTGCTCCTTGAGGGGGAAAGCTATGGCAAACCTAGACAGCATACAAAAAAGCAGAGATATCACCTTGCCGACAAAGTTCTTTATAGTCAAAGCTTTGGTTTTCCCAATAGTAATTTATGGCTGTGAGAGCTGGACCATAAAGAAGGCAGAATGCCGAAGAATTGATGCTTTCAAATTGCGGTGCTGGAGAAGATTCTTGAGAGTTCCTTGGACTGCAAGGAGATCAAATCAGTCAATTCTAAAGGAAATCAACCTTGACTGTTCTTTGGGAGAACAGATACTGCAACTGAAGCTCAAATACTTTGGTCACCTAGTGAGAAGGATTCACTAGAAAAGATCTGGATGTTGGGAAAGACTGAAGGCAAAATAAAAAGGGGACAGCAGAGGATGAGATGGTTAGATATGCCATTGATGCGATAAACATGAATTTGGGAAAACTCTGACAGTGGAGGACAGGTGAGCCTGGTGTGTATGGTCTATGGCGTCGTAAAAAGTTGGACACAACTTAGCAACTGAACAATAACAAATATGCCTTCTCTCTGGCCTTGGTTGAAGTTTACCTCCTATAAACAAATCCTAGAAGGTTCTTCCACCTTGTTCTCTTCCTTGGAAACTTTTATTATCATTGCAATTCAAACTCATTTAACACTGCATCTTGAAATGTGGATATTTATGAAATATGCTTCTACCATAAGTTAGACCAATTCTTGGTTGCAACCTATCTAGGTAGAAAAAATGCACTCAATCCCTTTACCCCTTAGAGTAAATATTAGAGTTAGAGTTTATTTTACTCCTTAGAGCAGACATGTCAAACTCGCGACATCACGTGACGTCACGCAACATATTGGGTCGGTTTTGCCATTGCATGCAATGGGGTGGACGCGCTTCCGGATGACGCGTCCGGCCCGTGGGCCGGCAGTTTGACACCCCTGCCTTAGAGCTTAGAGTTAATATTTTCCCCAGCTATTTTGATTTTTTTGCAGATTCTATAGCAACTTCCTGTATAATACTTCCCCAGCCTCCTATATTGTAAGCATGCTAGTGTCCCATCTGCTTTAGAAGTATTTATTTTAGTTCTTCTGTGAAACAAAAAACCCATTTGATCAAATGCTACCCTCATGAATAATTACTGATATATCTCTACAGGTAACACTTAACAATCATTTGTTCAGCGACTGTTTGAAATTACATGGCACTGAATAAATGGCATTTTATGCCCAATCCCTGATGTTTGTTGCAGCACCCCAATTACCATATGATTAAAATTTGAGCACTAGGTACGCCACCCACACTTACATAGGGCCACTCCTCAGTGGTGGTGGGGCTGAAGTAAAGGCCCAAAGATGCTGTGACTGAGTGCTACAGTACAGGGTGGAGGGAGATAGGTGGGGGGAATTGAAAAAGAGGCAGAGGAAGCAGTCCCTTACCTTGCCAAACCTTGGGAGGGCCCAACCCAGGAATGGCTGGATTGGTGTGTGTCCTCACCTAACAACTGGACAGATTTAGTTAACAATGGCAATGAGAAATTATGGGATTGGTATTGTTAAGCAATGCACTCATGTTTTACGAAGTAACGGAAATTCCAGTCCCAATTACTATCATAACTCAAGGACTACCTGTACACATTTTTTTGCACTTGACATGAAATACTGTTTGAAAAAACAAGTTGCACAAAGAAGCTAATAAAAATGCAGGGAATTAAAATAATTTCTTTTCTCACAAGATATAAAGGGATGTCTTTCTTGTAAAACTAGCATTTGCTTTGGAGAAGAAATTAAATGATCCAATTTACCTACCAAACACATTGAATTAGTGGACACTATTCTCTATTTTATTTTCACTCTGTCAATCACATGCATTTTATGTGTTGTTATACTTGATTTCTGTCAAGTAAAATAAACACTGAAAAGAAAATAACTGATTGAGGATAATCACAATTTGCAATATTTTTTTTGTTCATTTTAAGTGAAAAGACACCCTTTCGGAAGAAATGTGCTTGCTTAACAACCACACTGTTTATCAATTACTGTGAAAAATGTCAGAAAAACGGGTCTGGTTATGTGGGTACCTGAACATATGATCTCAACAACTTATGACCAGACTGTGATTGCAAATTGAGGATTACCTGTAAAGGTCTTCTATAAATTATAAAAATATACATCAGGTTACTTTATTTTAATTAATCAAATTTACTTGGATTAGCATGATTTATAATGCCTTGCAATCTTTTGGAAAAAAGACGTGATAAAAGATGTAGCAATTTAACATCCAAATTGTATTAAAAGCTTTCTTAAAAAAGCCTTTTACATCTATTTTTTTCTGCAAAGAATTTTTATATAATTTGAAAACATTTTAATACTGTTCTTTTCATTCTAAACTTTGCTTTGTATTTGATTAACCAAAACACAGTAAGATTTTCCTAATGTTGACAAATCACAGTAAAGCAGTAACAAATCCAACCTATGCCAGATGTTGGAAAATAAGCTATAGAGTTGTTGTCTAGTGTAGAAAAATACACAAATAAATTTTAACAACTGAATTACACAGCACCTTAAACAAAATACTTAATTTTTTTAACAAAAATATTTCAGGCATTATGTAATGACATTGCTAAACAGCGTTTATTCCTTCCATTTGTGATTAAAATCATTACAATGAATACAGTTAATTTAGACTTAAAATGATGATTTAATCTAATATAAAATACATATATCAGGCAATTTAAGTTCTCAATCTTTTCTTATCTCAATTTAAGCTGATAATGCAAATTAAAAATCTTTAAATAACAAGTCAAATTGTACTAATTCTTCACTTATCCTCAGAACTTATTTTCTTGCTAACAAATTTGAATCTGTGTAATTGACAAATTTGTCATTTAAAAGTACAGTATATTTAATTCTAGCTGAATTAGGAGAATATGACCATATAATCCTTACCAGCATACTTCACATTTTTCTCAAGCACATCAATAAATCACCATCTTAAAAGATTTGCATTTTCTAAGTTCCTTATTTTTATTTTAGAAAACATCTAACCATTTACAGATATATTTCTTCTTTCTAACTCACATAAATATTCTATTGAAGATGGACAGAAAGAAGCTTAGTGAATGTTCTTTCATCTTTTCATTAAAATTTAATTCCCAAAGAATTCATTCAGCACTGACAAAGTGCCCTCCAAATTCATTCAAGAGCTGTATCATATCCAGAAATTATGGATTAGAAGGAAAAAAGATTTTTATGGTGAAATGAATTCATTTGGTTAAATGAATAATTAAACATATTTCATTCTAATTATTCTTTAAGAATACCATGTTTCCCCGAAAATAAGCCTGGGTCTTATATTTATTTTTGGTCCAAAAGACCCATTATGGCTTATTTTCAGGGGATGTCTTATTTTTTTCATCACAAGGCCCAGCCCGACCGGTGTCCCCACCCAAGCAACTCAAGTTTCTCTCAGTGGGGGACGAAGGCTTTGGAAACTGCCTTTTCATTTACATTCATCATCAATATTGTAAACCGACCCTTTATTTTTCAAAAAATGATTTGTATTTACCATGATTAGCCTCCTTGAAAGCTAATGGGAAGGTGTGGTGTGAAGCCTAGGCGATGAAAACCTTAGGCCAGCTCCTCACAACTGAAGCAATCCGACTCGCCCCACCCCTGTCCTCCAGCTCCGCTGCACATGCGGAACGAACCGCCTGTGACAGCCAACCTGACCCTGGGTGAACCGGATTGCTTACAGGGAGAGGCTGCGCATTGCAGGAGGATGACTACAAAGGGTGCATGCGGATCCCTGCAGCTCCTGGAGACTCTGAGCGCTGGTTTTGGCGCCACTCTATTTCCCATTCCATCTGGTGGGCAGGATTGCCTTCTGCCTTCACCGCCGCTGTATTGGCAGCTGAAGCTGCCCTCCCAAGAGGCAGCGCAGTGATTGGATGGTGGCGACGCTATGAATGGGAATAGACCATCCCCCCAAACCTCTTCCATCCTCTCCACGGTGCGCTGCAGCTGATGTGACGCGGTGGCTAGGCACCGAAGTGTTGCCGAAAACAGAAAGGCAGACGCGCACAGACATGGCACCAAAAATAGCGGCACTAAAAGCAGTGCTCAGAGCTTCCAGGAGCTGCAGGGATCCGCACACGCCGTTTGCAATGGTCCTCCTGCAACGCGCAGCCTCTCCCTGTAAACAATCCGGCTTACCCAGGGTCCGTTTGGCCGTCACGAGAGGCTTGTCCCATTGGCGTTCATGGAGGCTAATTGTGGTAAATACAAATATTTTTTTTAAAAAAATAAAGGGATGGATTACAATATTGATGATGAATGTAAATGAAAAGGCAGTTTCCAAAGCCTTCCTCCCCACACTGAGGGAAACCTGAGTCACCTCCCAGAGTGGGACATCTCGGGATGCCCAGCTTTCTTTCCTGTCCTTCCAGAGGAAGAGAAAGCCGGCAAAGCCCACGGGGCAGTGCAGGTCCTCTCTGGAGGCTGCTTTGGGGTGAGCGTGAGAGAAGCTGATGGTTGAGGCTCCGGCCAGACCCCACCCCTGCCTGCCTGCTGGATTCTCCAATCCAGGGCAGGAATAGAGGCAACTTGCAGCGGCAGCACCGGCAGCAGCCAAGGCGGGGGGGGGGGACGGGACGGGGACACGATCTGGCCTGCCCAAAAAGCTATGGTGAGACAGAGTGGGTGGGGCCTTAAGTAGGGCTTATTTTCGGGGTAGGGCTTATATTAGGCCTAACCCCAAAAATCAAGCTAGGTCTTATTTTCGGGGAAACATAGTAGTACATTGTATATAACTTAACACTAATTGTTCTATTGGTAGTGCTATGACATTTAAAAATGTAAATACCTTATAGTTACAAATATTAATAATGGTACAGTTAAAGTTACATATATATATCTTAGTCCTGTAGGTAGGAAAAACATGAAAGAATTGAAAATGAATGATTTGGTAAACGTTCATAAAATGGACTTAAAATTGATTAAATTTACTAGAAATCTGTATGTCTTTACACAGTACTACCCAAATTATTTTTCTAAAGAAAACAAATCTTTGAACAATCACATTTTTAATCCTACTGTCATAAACTGAAATCTTAAACTGGTTTACTCTTCTGCTTGCTTGTTTTTAACTGTGTGAATTTTCAATAGAATTAATTCATTTCATAAGTAAAAGAAAGTAAAGGAATATGGAGTTTATTTCTTCCAGCAGCCGACAGATCCTATTATTATCATTTAAAGTGGGCCTAAAATCTCATTTTGGCTTTGGATTAAAATTTCACAATTTACTTTAGCACAGTGCTTATTACCTCATGTTGTGTGTGATCAGAAATTTAAAGATTCTGGAAATGCTGAAGCAATGAAGGATTTTCCAAGTTTTGTTTCAAACAAAAGAAAAAAAAAAAGAAAACATCTGCCCTACTTTTTAGCACTATGCATATATGTGGCTATTATAAGTTTTAATCATTCTTAATGCTTTGAGTTTTAATCGAGAGAAAAACAGATGATCACCAAATTAATACTGAAGAAGAGTAAGCAAGCCCATGAACAAAGGAGAATAGAGTTCTTCTCTTGTGAAATTAATGACAGTGCCCTCTGCAGGAAAAAAAGACATTCCTATCTTCATATTTAAAAATTGTACAGCACAAGAGGGGTCAACATCCTTTAAAAGATATCAGCATCATTAATTTGGCATGGTGTAACAGGTGATACTTTTTCTATAAGAATTGTTTATATATATTTATATAAAAGATTAATGAGATTTGGCACCCTCATAAGGTTTAAGTTAGTGATGCCTCATGGACATCATTATACATGATAATGTGCCAAATCTGATATAAATATTCTTACATAAGTCTTCCTGTTACATAGTTTTTAGAAGTTACTTTGAAATATAAAGGCTTTATGTTTAATGTTTACTTATCCTTAAATAGAAAAATTGTAAGATTTGATAATTCTACTTTTTAACTAAACATTTGCTAGTTAATTTTAAACAACCCTATTTTAGAATCTGCAGAGGTAACAACTAGCATAAGAAATTAAACATGAATGCATTTCTGTAGGAGCAGGGCATAAAACTAAAAACAAAAAATGCTGACTTACAGCAATTTCAAAATTACATATACCAGCTTTCTTATCTAATTATATGTTCCATAATTCTCACACATCATGGTTATGGTACAGTTTGCTGAGAATTACATTACAGTAAGTTGTAACCCAGTGAATGTGTTTTAAAGTTTACATAAAAGCTACCACAGTGTACCAAAGAGTAAATTTTGATTGGAGCAATCTGTATTTAACTTTTGTTGATCCACAGATTTAGCAGAAGAATTTGAGACAAGTCACTTTTTAGTCCTACCACAACAAATGAGTTAGAAATAGAATGTTAGGTTTCTATTTTGTGACTGACTTTAACAGCCAAATTAGAAAAATTGAAAATTTCTCTCTTCTCCTCTGCTTACTAGACAGTCTTTTATATATATCCTACAGGAAATGGAGGTGGAAAGCATACCTGATTGAAGCTGCCTGATTGAACTGAAAAGCTGTCAGAAAATCCCTTGAAAAGAGAGTATCCTGACATGCTCAATAAGCCTAGAATAACAGTGAAAAGGATGACCAAAGCATCCTGGCAAAACTGACAGGGAAACAAGTTAACATACTATATACAAAGGGTTTATTATCAAAGGCAGACAAAAATTCCATACTTCTTTCACCACGAAGAAAAAGTAAATTCAAACTTTCAATCAAGCCACAAGGCTGATTTAGAAAGCTCATCTTCAGTCCATAGGATTGTTGGAAAAATCTCATTTTAAACAGAGCCAACACGTCAAATTCCTTTGAAAAAAATATCAAGATTTAAATATAATACACACAGTGAAATGTAAGACTGTCTGGCTTTGCTACACCGTCTGAAGAAACTGCACCATTTGATACGAAGAAAGAAAAAAAAATCCTTGCTTCTAAATCTGCCCGTTAAAATAATCTACCACCCTCCCCCCCCCAGGAAATCCTTTCCCTATGAGATGCTCACTCTTGCCAAGAAGCTTGCGCCCCGACACGTATGTACCAGAGCAAAGCTATACAAAAAAGGCTTCAAGAGACACACGTTGACTGTGGTGTACTTCGGCATTATCTAGGCGCCTGGCTTTTCCCGGGGTGAAACCGCATACAAACCTTCCGAGACCGAGCTATGCCGGACTGGTCTGCGTTCACTCTTCGCTGGCGATGCGCACTGAAAGAACGAGAGACGCCGCCGACGCTTCCCAAGTCGAAGCATGGACTTTGCTTGCGCTAACCTTAAGGGGCAGCATTGCATCCGGTAAGGAGGGACCTGCAGGGCGGCGGCGGCGGCAGCAGCGGCGTGCCATACTGTACTGTAGTCCCCCCAACTATCGAGGAGCAGCAGCAGCAGCAGCACGCTGCATGCCTGCACACGCCCCTCCCCTCTGCTCTCCCGCCATACCTCCTCGGTCCGGGCCGCCTTCCCTCCCTCGCGTGAGACTTCCTGGCCAGCTCTGCTCGTGCCTCCGTTTCAGGTCCAAGGATGGCCTCCGACGGGGAAAACCGAAAACAGCCCTCAAGGCCCTTTCTCCATTTGCAAAGGACTCACCTGACAGGCCTAGACATCTTGGCTGGTTAAATCGAAGCTCGGGAGGCGGGCACTGGCGACGGAGACGACAAAATAACCGAGAAGCGTTGGCACTGGCCTTCCCGGGGAGGGGGCGTTAATCCCCGGGTCCAGCGACTCAGGCCGCCGTCCCGCGCCCCAAACCTGCCTCTCTCGCACCGTCAATGGCCACCACTCGCAGCTCCCCCCCTGCAAAATGGTCGCACTTCGTCCAGCAGAGGGGATGCGCCGAGCTGAGAGGACGGCGCAACCTACACCGCTTGCATCTCCTCCCTAATTTTTTCATTGGTCGCTTCACGGACTCGCTGGGACCTATTGGCTCATTCGAACGATCATGGACGCGACGGCCCTCCCCTTTTTTGAGAGCGGGAGGAGTGAAGAAGCTGGAGAGTACCCCCCCCCTCGCTAAAGCTAATATGAGAGCTGAGTAGCTCTGAGAAGCCAACAACAGCTACAAAAAAAAAAAAAAAAAAAAAACTGGCGGGCTACGACGTTGACAGATTCGCCAAGAGCCCTCTTGAATTCCCCTCCGAGAGTTCAAAAGGCTCAGTCCCCTTTGCAGGCGAGATAATTTGTTTTAATAGGTATTTACTAAACGAGATCTTAATCTCGAAGCCTATCAGCAGATTCGATAGCAAAACTGGGCAAGGATTTTGGAGGGAAAGGAAAGTGAGATTCAATCAGCTCTCAGACATATGCAACGCTAGGGCAGTACCAGGCACGCACTTTATGCTTACGTTTCTTGATTGGTAAATTAGTTAAATGGTTATTTGGTAGGTTATTATTATTCCCCAGAGGGCCACTTTAAAGTATCCTCTTCACATCCTCGGCTTCTTATTACTTACTAGGGGATGACAAACAACAGGCTGTAAAATTAAAGTGAAGATACTATTAGCTCCCCGGAAACCTCTCCGTGCCAGGGCAGAATCTTCTCGGATTATTGCTGTTCTGGGGAGAGACAGGGAAATATGCTAACAAATGCAGTAGGGTAGGGTTATTCTTGTCTCTTCCATTCTTGTCCTCTGTTCAAAACATCAGCCCTACCACGCACTAAGAGCAATTGATGTCTCTTTTTCTGTAGGCAAACAATAGTAAAACAACTAAAACCCAATTGCTTGGATTTAGTTTGCCCTGCTCGCTGGTCTCTTTACTGAGACAGAAGAAGGTTTGGTATCTGGGTAGTAAGCACTATGTTGGCTGAAGGACTGATGGATGGTACTTTAAAGTAACTGGCTGGCTCTTAGAAAGAAATTTTTCCAGCTTCTTTGAGTAATAACTGTACAGCATTGGTAAAGGAGCAGCCACCTCATTCTTTCTCCTACCTGTAAGCCAGGGTAATAGCGGCTGAGGAAAGAGGTGGAATAAGTAACCTGTTTTTGTAAGGGAACAGTCCTCTATTCCATTACCAAATGAATGAGAACAGGCCTTTTTGTTTCTTGATTAGGTCACCTAAGCAAAAAGAGGGACTACTAGATTAATGTATCGTGCTAAACTTACAGTGGCACCAATTTAATATTTGGGTCAATTATTTATTATATAAAACTTGGCTTAATTTTATTCCCAATCAGAATCAGAAAACTACATTGTAGAAGGAGAAAACAAAGTTGTAACCACAAATAGTGACCAATCTATACAGTGCTGACTAAAGCACCTTCTTTCTCCCTCTGGATTGCATAAATAGAGGATTTGGTTCACTGAGTAAATATACTATCAGAATTTAAATGAACAAGTAAGTGAATGAGGTGCTTGTTGCTATATTTTATAATACTGAGGCCCATGTGCCTAATCAAGTGTGCTGCTTCACTGAAAGAGAATTACCTTTTCTCTTTTCAATATTTCTTGTCTTATTACCAGAATGATACTTTTCTGAGACAGAAAAAATCAAGAGGAAGCCATAAAAATAGAGTTGAACAGTGCAAGGTATAATTCAAGATGAATTCAAGTGAAATGGAAATTTTAGTTGTCTTTTATTTTCTTGGCAATAAGAATTAGATGGACATTACTGCCTCTTCCAAATTCTCACCTAGATTCTCTCTTTGCAGAAGTATACTTGCTTACATATTCTATCTGGGCATCCAAAGGTAGCAAGGGCAAGACAGTTGCTCCTTGGAGGAGCAGTCTCCAACTTTGCTCATACACTTTTACCTTCTCTGACCAGATTATCAATAGATTGATTTATTGCCTAAGGTAAAGCAACAAATTATCCCCCCACAAGCCAACTATCTAAAGCCAGCCAAGTTAGTATGGCACCCAAGATAGAAATATCCAGTGGCATATTTCTCAGGCTGTAAATATATGTAGATGAAGTAACGTATTCTTTCAAATCCTTAGATGATGGAAAAAATTATGTCAGGAGACCTGTAACTCTGTTCATCTGGATGACAGCATTCTTAATTCTCTGAAAATGGCACAGAACAAATTTGATGGACTGAGAAAGGCCAGCAAAAGAAATAGTGTGTTTCAAAATAGGTCAGATTTTTCTGGAACTTCAAGGGAGCCTATAGGACAGTGGTGACGAACCTATGGCACGCGTGCCAGAGGCGGCACTCGGAGCCCTCTCTATGGGCACGTGCGCCATGTCCCGGAGATGGCAACCGTCCTCTTCAACCAGCCGCCTGCTAACTTGCCGAGGTCCCACATGGCCGGATGCATCCCATCACCTATGTGCTTGCTGGCCTTTGTGTGCGGAGGCCGATGGTGTCAGGCAGCAGCTGCCCTGGCCCCTGCCTCGCCTTGCCCTGCGACATGGCACCCCCACCCTGCCTCGCCTCACCCCGCAGAACCAGCCTCGTGCCCACCGCCCCACCTGCCAGAGACCCCTGGATCTCCCCCAACCCTGCCCGGCTCCACAGGCGTCCCTCCCCAGGAGCAACATCAAGATGGCCATGCCCACCTGTCTACCATGACCACTGTAGCCACGGCCACCCAGCGGGCCACACCCACCCGGCACCCGGCAATACATAAGTGGGTTTTGGGTTGAAGTTTGGGCACTCGGTCTCTAAAAGGTTCGCCATCACTGCTATAGCACTTGGGCAGCAGCTTAGAAGAATACTGGCTCCACCATTCTAAGCCCCCTTTTCTCTTTCCAATCAAGTGACCCACAGGGACTATTAAGAAGTTGCAAAGAGTTCAGAAGCTATGCTCTCCATGCCTTCCTAATTTGTTATTCCTTCCAGTTCAACAGAATGTTGGATTCTGTCCATCTGCTAATTAGAGGGATAATTCTACACAAGCAGATCAAAACTGGACTAAATATGGTATGGTAAACAAAATAAAACGTTAAAAATTAGTCAGATCTAGCCATGAGTTATAGGAAAGACACTCCAGGGAGGAAAATGCCACAATGCATCTCTATGGGAGATGCAGTTGGGTAGCAACTTGAACTGTTGTTGATTCCTCTGGTCTAAGCTTCCCTCCTTGTTGTAAATGCAGCATAGAGCTTATGCATCCCACTCAGCGCTTCCCCGTGTGTATGCACAAATATAGATGCAATGTGAGAAGACAGCAGAAACACACATACACACAATTTTAGTTTGTTATCTCTAAGAAAATAAAGAACATACTTTGCATTGTGCTTCTACTGGTGATTTGAGTTTCATATATTTGTTGTCAATAAATATATTACCATTTAATTGTGAGCCCCCAGCAATTTATAAAGGATAGTGTTGATATTTAAAAATATCAAACATATGAAAAATACAATCCAGTCTCACATCTTGACTATGTGCAAAAAGTTTTCCCACATTCTTGAGTAACCACCTGGAAATCATTAAGCAAATCCTAGGATTACAAAGCAGAGTTTCCCAACTGCAAAGCTTCCCAAGCAGGCTGCCTTTAATTGTAGAAACCTAACTACTGGGTTGTTAACCCTTGCAACATCTGCAAATCATACAGCCTTACTAGATTCATATCTAGCAAATTGAAGCCTTGATCATAATCGATCATAACTTAAAACACATACAGCCCACTCCTACATGCAGATAATTCAAAAATCATTCTAAGCATCACAGAACTTTCATTTCAATTAAAAATGCACAGATTACTAGCTTCCTTAGAAAGAAATAGTACTTAAGAATGAGATTTACCTTTCCTTCCCCAAAGTATGACTGAACCTTTGGGGGAAGTGGATGTACGTTGTTTTTAAAATTCCAACTTTAATCTTTTCATTTAGTTTGTAGCTATTTTCTTTATAAATCAATATGGGAAAAGGTGCAATAGAGAGTAGTTTTTAATTATTTATTTTTATTCCACTTTTTTTTATATAAATATCTCAAGGCGGCAAATGTACCAATATTCCTCTCCCTCCTCTTTTCCCCATAACAACAACTTGGTGAGGTCAGTTGAGACCCAGTGAGTGACCCAAAGTCACCTAGCCAGCTTTCATGCCTAAGGTGGGATTAGAACTCACAGGTTCTTGTTTCTATCCTGGTGCCTTAACCACTAGGCCAAACTGGCTCACTTTATATCTTATTCTATTACCTATGTCTTGCCCACTCTTTCCCTTGCTTTACCTTAACAACATGAGCTAAGAGAACAGTGAAAGAAAAAATGAATAAAGTTTAGAATTCTGAGTTGCACCTTTCTATTTCTTTGTAAGAATTTGCCTCGGTGGTAATGGGAAATAGACAAAAGAAAAAAAAAGTATTTCAGGCATCCAAATTTCTTTTACTGTTCTATATTTCATTGTAGCCTACCTTGCTAAAATATGCCTATGTGAAGGAAATGTTGAGTATGTATAGAGTTGTCTTTTCTTTTTCTTTGTTTTCATCTGCTGATATTTATTTTTGTAGAAAAGGGCTTTTCAGTTGGGCAGACTTATTTTGTGCAGCATTAAAAAAAAACACATTGTACTTTTAAATCCAACTTCTCCAAAGCCCAATAATCTCTCCTGCCAAAAAGAATAATTTCTGGATTAATTACTAAGACTGTACAGTAGAATATGTCACAAAATTTGGGTAAATTACCATATCAATACATTGTGCCCTTCATTCTTCCTGTTTAGTACTAAGATGAATTCTGAAGCTAAGGTATGATTTCCAATAAATGGAATGTGGAATCTCACATTAAGAAAACTTTCTGCTTAGTGAATTTTTCCCCAATATACTGGACTTATGGTTGAGAGCATGATGAGCTAAACATCCCTTTTTAGTAACAGGATGACATTATGACAGAGTCAGCACCTGAATGCACGATCTGGACTATTGATATCTCCCTAGAGCAGGGGTAGGCAACCTCGGCTCTTTTATGACTCATGGACTTCAACTCCCAGAATTCCTGAGTCAGCATAGCTGACTCTGGAATTCTGGGAGTTGAAGTCCATGAGTCATAAAAGAGCCGAGGTTGCCTACCCCTGCCCTAGAGTAAAGGGAGATCTTGAGAGAGCCCACATGACTTTACACAGCTGCTCCTTGTGACTAAACCCCAAGAATTGCTGTTTCACAGGTTGCTTATGGCAGGGATCTTCAAACTTGGCCCTTTTATGAATTGTGGACTTCATCTCCCAGAATTCCTTAGCCAGCATGCCTGGCTTATGGGTTAAGTGGATGGGAGTTGAGGGAGGGGACCACCTTTGCTCACTGTCATCAATGCAGCCTTTTAAAAAGACATCACGCTTGACTGAGCTTCACTTCTTAATTACTTTGGATTTGTGTTTTGTTGCTGCTTTAGAAGGATTAAGACCTTTTGGAACAGCAAGTTAATCTTCATTTGCTAGGTGAATTGTCTTCATAGAGAAAAAATTTTAAATATGATTTTAAAAGATTTTGAAAAATATTTTCTGGATTAAACAGCAAAAGGGGGCTTAGAATATGAATTTTAGAAAATTTAACAATGGATTAAGGGCTCAAATGGTCCTGGAATTATAATTTTAAACTTTTGGAAGAATTCTTTCCATGAGAAAATGTCATACCAGTAGTTTACCCTCTCAGCAGTCAAAACAAGATAATGAGACTTTAAATGATGGACGCCAGGGGGAACTAGAGGATAACAAAAGAATTGAAGGAACTATTCTAACAATTACCTTTTTTCATGGGAAACTATGAAAAAAAATATGACAATTTATGACAAATAGTGTGGGAAACAATAATACATGGACAGTTAAAACTCAATGGAAGAAGAACAAGATCCTCTGGATATGTTTGAAATTAACTTGAATGTGGAAATAAATATGGCAAGTAATGAGAAGGATGTAGAAAAGGATGTGCTGGACTTTCAAGTGAAACTGGAAGATGTCTAAAAGAGATACACAACTAACAAACCAAATAAGAGATGGATTTTTTTTTTTTACTGGATGTACAAAAATAACTGTGAAATAATTTGAAGAATTCTTTTTACTGGATGTACAAAAAAGACTTGCTAAAATCCTGAAATAATTTTTGGTGAAGTATAAAGACCGATGACAAAAATCAAGTTGGAATGGTTAATTAACATCATTAAAAATATAGGAAACGAATACAAGGTTGGCGTATTTGATCAAGGTTAAGATAGATATATCTGACATTTATTGGACTTTGGTTGTTAAGGAATAAATGAAAAGGATATGGTATTATGTTTTTAGCTAAGAGATGAGATATGGGGTGAAGAGACAATATGTTGTAACTGAAGAGATGGCAATACATTTACTTAAATTGTGTGGGCTTGTTGGGATGAAATGGGAGGTTATTTTTTTCTTTTT
>NW_015386930.1:25991-30096 GCF_001527695.2 Protobothrops mucrosquamatus | reverse complement strand
TAAATATGTGTAGGAACAAAGCCTAATTACATATAGTTGGGTGATCCATGTTTATCATATTCATTTTACACTTGCCATTCTTCCTATTTTCTCCCTAATTGTTTAAACTAACAGCACAATGTTTCTTAAATGTTTTCTCGAAGAAGGAATTCAGAATGACACTATAATGAAATTCCTCTACCTGCTTAGAGGCTTTTCAATTGTTTACAATATACCATTGAATGAAACATTATTATTTCTACTAATGAGGTTGCAACCAATGGTCAATTCCAGTTATGCTATATCAGGCAGAACATTTTACACAGAAACAGCCACTCTAGAATCTAACTTTGTGAACTAGCACTTATTCCATTCACACCTTGAGTTTTTATTTTCTGTCTTACTCAATAGGCAAGGTAATATATATAATGCTTCTTCTTCTTATTCCCCATAATAACCATCTTAGAATAGATGGACTGGATTGGAAGATAAATAAGGTCAGGCTTGGTGAATAATTGATGGAAGACTACCATCGAATACCAGGACTGTAGGCTAGACTTGAAATTTGAAAAGCATCCTACAAGAAAGCAATGGTAAACTTCTTTATTGTCTGCAACAGATTTGCACGCATGTGTCCAAGAAATTGGGAATTGTGTTCAGCTTCAAGGAGGCTTTTATTTTTCACATTGAATATATTAGAAATATACAGGGTATATCTTTGTGTTATTGAGTTATGAAAGCAAAGTTTGATGTTTGTCCATGGTTTTGATAATAGTGAATCATGTATGGATTTTGATTATTTATTTTTATACTGAACTGTGTTCTTATGTATATAGAAGTATAACCACTTATACTTCTTGGAAGGAAGCTCGATACCGAGTGGTTCAGATGTTGTTTTTATCCAGTCATCTAATCCATAGAAGAGGGCCAGAAAGAGTATGAATATAGCAGATTAGTGGGAAAAATCTGATTCTAGTACTATTGTTTCGACTTGCCCACATGACAGACTATGACATGAAATACGAAATACCTGTGTTTCAGGTATCTTCAGCATATCTGAAATTGTCAATATTTCTCTCACCAATTTTAATTCCAATGTCGCAACAGTTACAAGAAGGTTCTGCACCCATTTGCACTATTCAGGTGACCCTGAGGGCACAGATAAACCTCCAAATGATCTCAGTGAAATGATTCTCAGATGAGTGCTAATGACCAGATGATTATGAGGAGTATAAATCCTTTCCTCCACTATTCAGCCAGAACTAAAGAAAAGTGTTGGCAAAACATCTTCAAGAAAAAAAACCAAAGTCCAGTTGCCTTTTGAAAAAAGCAACTTTGGGACAACCATGACCTGATAGACTGAGAATCTCCGTAGATACCAGCAGTAATGCTTTTTGTAATTATAATGGCTTCTTCATTATAAAATAATTTGTATGATTTTATAATCCACAGCAGAAGTTCTGGTGCTCCCCTGATATGAAGTGACCTATTCTAGTCTACATCATTTCATTGGTTCCCAGAATATTAACATTCAGTCTTGACATTTCTGTATTGACAAAATAGCCTTGATTCATGGTTTTGGCATTCTCTGTACCAATGTTATACACATCTGGTTTCATTAGATGTGTATCTTTCAGCTTTAATCCAGCCACACCATAAGATTCACTGATATTTATAATTGTTCTCTCTCTTTTCCTGTACCTTGTTGGATGCATTCTGACCTGAGTGGATCATCTTCTAGTAAAAGGCATTTTCTTGGTTGATTTTCTTGGCAGAATATTGTAATGGAGTGTCATTTATTCTCTAGTAGATTGTATGCTGCCAGATCCTTTATGATCAACTAGTCAAGAATGAGCCTTCTTGGAGTGTACATTCCTGATGAAAGTTCAGACCATCCCTGTAACGTGCAAGTCCCTTCACCTCTGCAAAGTAACAATGAATAAAAGGGGAGACAAAAATATTAAACGTATTATCGTCTTGTCCTGCTAGGACAAGTCTGTCCTACTTGTCCCAGCAGAAAGGACCTACTACAAATTCCATTAGTCAAAAAACTCTATCGGGATCCAGAAAAAGAGCCTTCTCTGCTCTGCCCGCCCTTTGGAACATTCTACTCTCTAAGATCTGCCCCTACCCTTATATCCTTCTGCAGTAGCTGAAGACCTGGCTCTGCCAGTTGGCCTGGGGACCAAATGGTGGCATTCCATACTGGAGGTGGCTGCTGGATTGATGGCAGACTCCATTCTACCCCCTTGGTCTCTGCTTTCCACCCATCCATAGTTTTGTTATCATATTGATGTATTCTTGTTCTTTTTCATTTTCATTTTATTCTTCTATTTTATTTCTGTTTTGTTTATACCTATATTTCTTGCTTTTTATTGTTGTAAGCCACCTAGAGTAGCCCCTTGGCAAGATGGGTGGCAAATAAATTTAACAATAAATAAATAAAAAGTAAATTATTTTTGTTCAGATGTCTCCAACCAAAGAGGTACACATTGCAATAGGAAATAGTGAAGAGCAGAATGAAAGGGCAATATTAAAACCTGAAATTGATAGAAATATGGTCAATAAGACTCGTACGTTCACCCCCAACAACCACCACATCTAGGGGACCTTCAAAATCCTTATACTGTACCCTAAGGGTGGCCTCCCCCTTAACGCACACCACAGAATTCTGAAAATCAGTGAGTATTATATTGGATGGCCTGAGTTTAACTCGAAGGCCACTACAGCTACAAATCTTTTTAAAAGTAGTAATTGAAATAATGGAAAGAGCGGACCCAGTGTCCAACTCCATCCGTAAGGGAACTCCTTGCAACTTTACATTAATGGAAAGTTTCTTCTTAAGGTGCTTGTGTGACCCTGTTCTTAGAATACTCCTGCACGATGCGCAGAAGCCCACCCTGTTTTGGCTGGGGACCCTGGTACCTTTCTGAAGCAATTCTTCCTGAGGTTGAACCTTCTGGCGACCCAAACAGACGGATGCAATGTGGCCTTGCCTGCCACACGGCCTGCAAATGGCGGAGCGAAACCTGCAGTCAGCCTGCTTGTGGCGTCCTCCGCACCCGAAGCATTGAAGCAATGCTGGGGTCTTGACTGGACGTCCCTTCTGTCTCCTCTCCGCAGGCTGATGAAGTCTGTCGACCTCTTCAGGATCCTCTTCTGATCCTTCTCGAGCGTCCTCTTGATGGACGGTAGCTGTGTCAGGAGGATTCCTAGCCAGGTGCAAGGCCTTCACAGCTCCGCCTGCTGCTTCCTCAGCTGCCACCTCTCGCAACGCATCTTGGAAGGAGACATCTTCTCTTGCAAAAAGCTTTTGCTGTAAGTCTCTGCTCCTTAAGCCACAGACAAATCTATCTCGCAGCCTCTCTTCCAGATCTTTGAACTCACATGGTCTGGCTGCTTGCCTTAAGGCCGCAATAAAGGCCGCAGCAGATTCACCCAGCCTCTGGTCTCTCTGCTCGAACGCGTGCCTCCAAGCAATAACGGATAGCTTCGGCTGGAAATGCTCCCTCAACATTTTCTTCAAGTCAGCATATGTTACTGACTCCAGAGGTGCAGGGGCCACCAGATTTTCTGCGATGTCAAAAGCTTCTTGTCCACAGGCACACAAAAGAGTTGCTGCCTTCAGGCCATCTTCTCTAATCTGATTCACTCTGAAGTAGTTCTCCACCCGTGCTATGTAGAAATTCCATCTCTCTGGGTGGGAGACATCGAAATCAGTCAAGCGGCCAATCTTCGACATCGTAAACTTTACGACTTCACCACTCGCTTCCTCTGTAGGCTGCTGTTTGGGGAAAGGGTTCTTTAGCCGAGCTCAACCTCCAGCGATGCTGTACTGGCAGGCTGGGATGCTGATTCAAACGCCGTCTTCCCCTCTTCAGACTTCCTGGGTAAGTCCTTAATCTTTTATTTTAGCTTGCAGAGGATCCTGGACTACTGTAATGCTCTCTACATGGGGCTCCCCTTGAGGAGCATCCGGAGGCTCCAGCTAGTCCAGAATGCGGCCGCGCGGGCGGTGTTGGGAGGGACTCGTCGCTCCCATATAACACCGCTTTTGCGTGAGCTGCACTGGCTGCCGGTGGCCTTCCGGGTGCGCTTCAAGGTGTTGGTTACCACGTTTAAAGCG
>NW_015386930.1:21199-25798 GCF_001527695.2 Protobothrops mucrosquamatus | reverse complement strand
GGCCTAGGGGGGGATTTTATAGGGATTTTAAAGGGATTTTATAATATTAAACTTAATACAGGTTATTTAATATATATTTTAATTTGGCTTTTAGAGATATCTATTGTATTGTACTGTTTTTATTTACCTGTAAGCCGCCCTGAGTCCCTCGGGAGAAGGGCGGGGTATAAATGGGATTAAATAAATAAATAAATAAATCCCACCTTTGTCGCCAGTGTTGTGTACTTCGTTCGCGAGCGAGTAATGGAGACACATGGCGATGTTAAACAAACGCTTTATTCCCTTCCACAACAACCAAATGAAAAAAGAAGGCACGCAGGCCTTTTTATATGACTTGAAACCCGGACAATGTCAACCAATAGGAACAGAGCGTTTCGCGCCTTGCGCATGCGCACAAGGCTGGCGCCGCTCTGTCTGGTCCCGGGCAGCTTTGGAATGCCCGGGACCAATGCAACGTCCCGAGCCTCCTTTTGCAGGCTCAGGACACAACAGTATATACCAAAACATAATTTAATGAGTAATAGGTAACTTCTGCTGTGTCTGATTGAAACATATTTGAAGTTTACATCACTGAGATTTATCCTACAATTCAGCAAAAACTAGAACAGTTTGCTTCCTGCAACTGGAAATAGAATTTTTACCTAAGCAACAAAAAGTAAGGCAGAACCAAATGCCAAAATGTGTTTCTTTAAAGATATAGTCATAGGATCCCAATCAACATTTTTTTAAATAAAATTGGTCAATATACTTGACCAGTGGAATGCAGTGGACATAATATACCCTGACTTCAGTAATGCATTCTATGAATTCTCACTTTTGATCCTAGCAGTGAAGACAGCAAAACATGGGCTGGATTAAGGATAAAGAACTGGGTGAACATCAGTTCCCAAAAACATACATTATGGCAGTAACATACTCCCAGAGTCAATTCTAGGCCCAGTGCTGTTAGAAAATATGATTATCACATTTGTAGCTGACACAAAAATGGAGAGATAATGAACACCTTAGCAGATGTATCAAGATTAGGAGGAATTTAATCAGCTGGAATAAAAAGCAAAAATATAAATCTCATCAGGAACAAATGGAATAATCTTACATTTGGATGGGAAAAATCAAAGGAACTCCAGGCAGAATTAGTGGAGTAACGGAGTACAGTACTTTCAAAATTTCAAAATACCAAACAATCCACTATAAGAGATTTAATGATTTACTCATGCTTCTAACATACAGAAGACCTTGAATCATCATTTCAAATGTATTGATGTGACAGTTTAGAAAAACTATTCTGACACTTAGAACACTCTAGCAAAGAATTCTAGTACAAGAGACCTAAATGGGTCCATAAATATGGATAAGAATGGCAGTCTTGGTTCACTTTAAGTCAATTTATAAGTAGAAAGTCTGAATGGGGATATAATGGGAATATAACAGAAAGCTAATACTTGTGAACAAAATATAATTCAAAATTGTGTTTAAAAATACTGTGTTTTCTTCCTAGCATTTTTCCACAAGTGCAGGGTTTGCTTTTTTTGGGATCAGCTGAGCATTGATCTATTAGTATCGGTAATAGAATAAATGAAGCCTAATTCAGACAAGATTCATTTGAATACATTTAAATTCTAGCTGGTCCAGAATATAAGAACAAAAGTAGTTGTGGGCCACCTGTCTATTCAGAGTCTTGGTGATTGAAACAAGCTGTAATAAATGGCTGAATAAATAAAACCCAAACTAATGCTAGTCTTTTAGTTTTATATTTTACAGTTTTCATGTATTTAATGTTTTATAGATATTTTAATTGTCTTTATGACTATTAAGGTATGGCCAGAATTTTACAGTATATAACACACACACACACACACACATGGAACCTGTCGTCTTGTAAAACTTGAGTATTTGATTGGTAGTAAGTTAGTTATTGGAAGATTCTCAATTTTTCTATGAGATTACATATAGAATAGCCATGTACACATTTTGTACAGCATGTATATAAACCCCTGGTCTATAAGTGGGTGCTACATATTTTGTAGACTAAGAAGGAATGAGAGAACAGTGGTTAGATGATAATAATTTTACTATATCTAATTTGTATTCCATGTGACACCATGTAGATCAGGGGTAGTCAACCTTGGCTCTTTTATGACTTGTGGACTTCAATTCTGGGAGTTGAAGTCCACGAGTCATAAAAGAGCCAAGGTTGACTACCCCTGATGTAGATGAATCAGGAAAAGTGAGCAAATAACATATTCATCAACTGTGGAAGCATGGATGGTATTCTAAAACTGATTTTGTAACTGATACTATTCTTCACTCTCAAATCAACTGCATTGAAAAACACTGAATAATTTTATTCCATACATTTACACTTTACAAGCTACAGTAAGAAGCTTGTAGCGTCCACATTATATAGAAAGTAGCCTCCTTATATAAAAAGAAACTGTCCTACTAATGAGCAGTAGAATCTATCCATAGGACAAGATATTATCAAGGGAAATAAAGTTTCATTTTTTAGGGGAAGGCATGGGATAGTATATAATGTTTTCTTCCATTTTCTTTTAATTCTGCAATATCAGATATATAGAAAGTGCTTACAATATAAGCAAAAGGATAAATCTACAGAAGGCATAATGAACATGTAAGAGAAAAATGATTTCATTATCAACTTAAAGGTCTTTTTGTGCACTTAGATGAGTTTTACACATTGAAACAAATTAATTTTTCCTTTAGAAAAATTAAAAGAGCTATTATCATTGAAGTTCATCTCCTTTGAAGGCTTTCCTCTTCATCTGCAGCCAACAAAGGAGCAGGAACAAATGTTTTTAAACAGAATGTAAGCAGTGTGTGTGTGTTTCGACAATTGCTTAAAGTATGTAGCATAAAACATTTATGCAAATAACATGTTTACTGTGATAAGACTAGACAAAAAAAGGGTTGCAAATAATTTAAGATCAGCCACAAACCAGAATTAATATTCAAACTATCATTTATTTTGCAACGCTTTATTTTAAAATGTTGTAGTTTTGTTTTTAATTATATACCTTGCATTCTTGTGGATCCTTTCATGATTGCTCAAGGCAAATTTGCTGTTTTCCTAGCCATTGAATCTTTCAAATAATGTTTATGAGCCAATAAATAGGTGCAAATAACAATTTGACATTTTTGTTTATTTTTAAAAGGCTTGTTTATTGTCTAAAAGGGCAAGTTGACAAATCATGTGATTAAAAAAAGCACAGTGCAAAAGTTCACAGACATAAAATTCTATACATGTTCCTCTCACTATAAACCAGCATAAAGCAATTTTATATCATTCCCATAAAGTTCCCCATTGTAGTAAATCAAAGTAGCTGCACTGAGCTTAATTGATAAGATGTAATCCGTTAAATTCCCATGCTTTACTGCCATCAAAAGGAAATGATGCTGTGCCAGAAATGCTATTTGAAAAAAATATGTGCAACCTGTTAAAACATCTTCAGACCAATTAGTTGACAGCAATTCCTTTTGGATAGACATTCAGTTCTGCATCATATACTGTTTCCCAAAATGGTACAAGAACTACTTCTGTCTTTCAGACAAACAGTATGATCCTCTCATAAGGATTCCCTCCAATGGATGTTGAAGAGAAATTTTCTACACAATTGTTTCCTTAAATTCTTTTCCTAATATTTGTTAACTCAACTAGGCAAAACATTGGTATTGTTTGTATACTGTAGGAAGAATATTGTGCTGTTTTGCTGTTCCCTGTTTAAAACAGGACCAAGTAATGCTTGAATACTGTACTTCAAAAAATAAGCAACTTAAATGGAGCACAGTTCTCCTATTCAGCACACCTTAAAAGTGGTTCAGTTTGAATTGCTGATCACTACAGTATGTTTCTGATAACTGCATTTTAAAAAAAAAAAAATACAGGTAACGAGGAGATTGTCATTAAGAAAGATATCTAAATGTAAAGATTTTGTCATTGCAGTTCTAACAGAAGGCCCCTGGAATTGATATAATCTCTAGAAAATACACACACTTACACATAGAGAAGCTGACATAAAACTCACCCCCTACACAGCTTAGACCGTTTAAAAGGACTGAATTTCCATCTTCAAATACAAGAGCTTTCCCAATTTGTTAGTGCATGACTTTGCTCAGACAGACCGCAAATGAAACACCTATGGATGCATACGTAAAGGGAGTCTGGGAAAGCCCTTGAAACAGCCATTGGGAGTCTTCTGGAAGGACGACTGGTTCAACCTGTGTGAAGCACCTATTTTAAGGCTTTTCAAGCCTTGCTGTTGTGTTAGCATAGCCAAGACAGACAACGAAAGAGCTACTTGCAATCAGTCCTCCAATAACTTCTGATCTTTTTCATCTCCAGAATATTTTACTCTTACGCACTGCACTTGCCTGACCATTTAAAAAATGAATATTAAAAATTCAAATGCTTCAATATCTATGACAATTTTGCGATATCAACCTCCCTGAATTATAAACTGACCAATTTATAAAAACGTAAGTAGCTTTAACTTCATATGTTCACCAAAAACAGAAGGCTGCCAGCTAATAATACCAGGAAAATTGGGTTAATTCCTGCTATTTTTTAAAAAATAAAAGGCA
>NW_015386930.1:4820-18654 GCF_001527695.2 Protobothrops mucrosquamatus | reverse complement strand
TGCTCAGTTAAATTCCAACTCAGGAATGCTCACAAAATGCTTAAATTTCAAACAAAGCCCAGATCTGAGATGAAATCCAAAAGTTCAGGAATGCATGCTGCCATGCAGAACAACGAGTGGTTCATCAGCAGGACTCCCAACTTGGCAATCATAACTTACTGCCAGGTCACAATTAAAGCATCTTAGAAAAATTGTTTCTCTACCCTACCTTTCCTGCCCTGGAACTGCAGCTGGTGTAGGAGGGCATGCCACTGAGAGGACATATCCCTATCCTTGCCCAATACATGCAGCAACTTAATGCCAAGCAATCCAGCCTTACAGACTCAGGAGTGCTTTGCACAAGAATTTATGTGGATGTTAAGAGATGACAATGAGTTGACACTTAATCAGCCACAATTTTTATACTACTCTTTTAGTCTTTGGTCTAACATCACACCTGCATCTCCAACAGGAGGTTGCTTTTTTTTATGAAATCCTTTTCTGATGGAATCCCTTACCTGACTCATCCATTCCAGAGATCCACATACTCTTTTTATCTTTAAACAGCAAACAAACACACAAACACACACACCATAGTGATACAAAGAAAAGCATCATAACCTCTGTCTCTCTTTCTAAATGTATGCATCCATTTGTATCTCCTCAAAAGATTCTATGATTCTACAATGAAATAACAATGCATACCTACAGTCTCTTCTGGTAATTAACAAGTTTTAGTAAGTCAGTATTTATTTACCTTATTAGCCAATAACAGACAAGGGACAGGACTTCCATCTTGCAGTTTCACCTTGCTGTCCACATCTTGTTTCCATTTCTGGCAACTGGTGAATGTTTTAAAATCGGTGACATCAAACATGACGACACAGGCTGATGCCTCCTTGTAATACAGTCGAGTCATTGATGAGAAACGTTCCTGACCTGCATGTTAAATGAGAAGTGTTAAATCATTGTCTTAAAGCAAATATTTTTTATTCAACTGTTTCTCAGCTTACAACCACAATCTGAAGTGCTCAGCTTACAACCACAATCTGAACTGGAATTTTAGTTGCTAAGTGATTCAGTCATTGAGTCATCCATCACCTGATTGGACCTGATTTTATGACTATTTTTATTGTGGTTATTAAGCACTTGTTAAGCGAATCAGGCTTCCCCAATTGACTGCTTGTCGGAAGCTGGCTGGGAAGGTCAGAAATCACAGCAACCTGTACACAAAGCGCTCCAACCTTTGTAAATGTGAGCTGAATTACAACCAAGTGATTGTGGAGGTGATGCAAGAGTTGTAAATTTGAGGAAGGCTTATCGGTCACTTTCGTTGAGGCCATCATAACTTCAAGCCATTGTTAAAGGTGAGCGGAGGACTACGTGTAAAGAATATTCCTGCAATCCCTACCATTTCTTGACTTTGCCTACTGCAAAGTTGACACACATTTAACTTTAATTCTATATGAAAATAAAATGAAATCAAAATTGACTCTGATCTTTATCCCAATTACTACTTTTCAGTATTGTTCCTGCTTCTTGAGACCCAGTTTGGTATAGTGGTTAAGGTATCAGGCTAGAAACTAGAAGACCATAAATCCAACTGGTAACCCTGAACCAGTCACTCTCTCTCAGTCCAAGGATGGAGGCAATGGCAAACCATTCTTAAAACCTTGCCAAGAATACTGCAGGGGACTTGCCTGGGTAGTCACCAGGAATCAAGACTGATTCAAAGGCACATATGTGCACACACAACACCCTGCTTCTTTGCATATCTCTCAAAGTATGCCAAATGAAAATGAAAGAACAAAGGCTATTTATTATAAGGATCCTGTACTAAGAGAAAATAAACATGATAGGCCTGAAAGCTGCCTTAAAGGAAGATAAAAGTGAATTTGAGTAGTCTGCAAAAAGTTAAAAGATTTATATATATGTAAAGGTAACATCATTGAGAAAGGTCTCTCTCTCTCTCTCTCTCTCTTTTTTCCTGCAGCACAGAGGTCTGAGCATTTTGCCTTCTGCCTCAGAATATTAAAAATTGCTTATTTCTTTACTAAGAAATCTAAACATATACTTTGCAAATTGTCACCATGGTTTGAATGTCAGCTGCCCCTTAGAGAGCAAAACCTGACATTTAAAGAAATAAAACCTTCAAGCTTCAGTTGAAAAGCAGGCTTGCAACCACAACATGACAAACTTTAAATAACAAGCAACTCAAGTTATGTGAAGGGTTTCTAATGCCTAACAGATCTTTAATATCCATCAACCTGCAGAAATTTCTCAAGCTTTTTCATGGTGTTCCAAGAAATATTACCCCTCAACTGACACTGCATTATGCAAACTATATTACAGAGGCAAAGCTATGTAAATACTTTCAATCTGAGTTTGACTCCTATGCATCCATGAAACTTTTGTGGCATTAACAATAGATATGGTTTGTCACTGCTTTCTTTCAAGATGTTTTTTGGGCGGTGGGGTGGAGGATTTGATTTCCCAAGCTAGACTATGGTCTACCCAAATGCTAACCAGACCTAAGCCTACTTAGCTTTCATAGCAGTCAAAATTGGTCAGGCACTGCCACCTGCTGAGACCATAAAAGAGGTACAAGACAAACATTTAAGTGGAATATTATGTGATTTGAGTCCCCCCCCCCCCAAGAGCAGGGCTTTTCAACCTTTTCCCAGATTGTATCACTTTTAGGACATGACAATACTCGAGTACCACCAGTGCTTAGCAAGGTGTCAAAAACTTGAGGGAATTTTGGGTTTTACTGATTAGATTGATTTGTTGTTATAGAAATGGTTATACTATTATGGAAAAGTAAAAAGTTGAGGTTCAATGTTAATGCTTCATTCTATTGCAACAGAGGAAGTTGGAAGTCAATGCCTTTTTTTTTTCTTTTTCCCTTCTCCCCCTCACTTTTCTTTCCCTTTTTCCTCCCCACTGTGTACTACTCTTTGCTTTTGTATTTCTGTATTTTATTCTATAATGTAATATGTTACAAACTGTAAAAAAAAAAAGGGGGTGGGAAGTACTGGTTTAACTCCTCCTTTTATATCCTCTCTTCTCTCCCCCCCTCCTCCATTTCTCTTCCTGGTGCGCTGGAAGCGCCGATCAGCTGGAGCTGCACACGCGCCCCGTCAATATCGCAGCTCCAGCCGAATCTGTGCCCAAAGACTGTGTGCAGCTGCTGCGTGCATCAATCCTGAGCTTTCAGCAGAGCCCCAGTAACACAGCAGCTCCAGTGGAGTCTCCCTCCAGGCCTCTCTGGCGCTGCCGCCGCTTCAGCTCATCCACTTTTTTTTACACTTTTTTTTATAGTGCTTTTCAAACTGTTGTATGCGTACCACCTGCCAGGTGCCAACCTGCTTACCATGGGTTGAAAAGCCCTGCTTTATAGTATAGCTTAATTGTTAAGTTGTTTAAGAGAGCTGAACAAATAAGGCAAGTACTATTACTCTAAAAAAAAAGGCTGAGAAGCAAAAAAAAAAAAAAAGCAAGTTAACTTTTTGAAACTCACCAGCAATGTCCCATAGCTGTAACCTCACTGTCTCAGACTCTGACCATTGCACCACCTTCAGAGCAAAATCCACTAAAAGCAAACACAGAAAATGAGAGAGGAAAAAGCATGCCACTTATTGCTTACAGTACTTTCTTTCACACTTCGCATCAATGCCGATTACCCAGTGTGTACAGATACTGGTACTATAAAATACATTGTCTATTGCATGAGCCACAGCAGTTCCGACTTCATGGGGAAAACCTTCGTAAATTACAGTGAAGAACAGTGAAAACAAACAGCCACAAATGTATTTCCTTTAAACTGCCTGGGCACTGCTCACTGCAGGACAACCATTAGATTCTCAAAATTCATGGAGTATATTAAGCAATTTTAACTTGAGGGGATGGGCACACCATATAGAAACAGTTTGAATGGCATATGCATTATGATCTCTACCAGCACTGATCTTAAATGGAATAAATTTCAAAATGACCCCAATTTTTGGCAGCAGCACATATTTCTTATTTATTTTAAGGTAAAAGCTGCACATGTTTCTCAAGACAACTTCTTGCAACATTCTTCCTCCATTAGTACACAATAAGTGTACCAACGCAATCTTATCTGCTTGAAGCACCATTGTTTCTATGAGTGATTAAATAAGTCTTCTACTTAAATGTTAACACTTGAATCTTTCCAGAAAAACTTATATGAGCAGCTGTGACTCATTATGTCAACTGTCATGACTATCATCATATAAGACAAGTAAATTCTAGATATATTCTAGTACAAAACCACAATTTTATTCAGATGTGTGCTACCTCCAATTAGGTAAGGAAGGGCAGATGAGTAAGTAAGTAGGAAGGAAGGATTGAACAAGCCGACTGAATGTTCCTGGGGAAAATCTATACTTTTCCTCCAAAGTGTGCTAAAAGTTTATACACATTATTTATGTGTTTGATTTATATAAATACTCACTTCACTTTTGTGTGGCTGTAGGTAGCTGCCAGCCTTACAAGTTAGACCACACAGATGAGCTGATTCTAGTTTGCTATAAAGCTTCATTAACAGAAACTTGCAAGTCTGAAAATACTGTACATCTATCCCCACCTCTGTCTCCTTTACAATCCAAAAAATTAGGAGGGTCTCTTCTGAGCCTCTTGCCCCACTCACATTCCTTCTGAAGGCTCAGCTGCCTTTTATCAGGCCATTTCCTTTGTTGTGTTTCTTTGCCCTATCTCCCAAGATCATTCCCACATATCATTACAGTGGGTTGCAATAAAATAAATAAGACACATAAAATAAACAATATAAAAACAAATAAAAATAAAACACATAGCATAATCCAACCAATTGTTCACATAGCCAGGAGATGGGCTCTATCATATGCCCGGGGCCTCAGCTTTGTTACTGTGAGTATGTGAGGGGTACAGTTAACTTCTTTGATACGAAATGGCAGTGCTGATCATAATATAAATGTAAAGAATTGTTTTAACATGGATCACACCTCTTTACTATCCCAATCTGTATGTAGTCATCTGTGGGAATGATCTTGGGAGACAGGATGAAGACCTGTATCCTAGGTAATGGACTGATAAGAAGCAGCTCTGTGTGCAGGTGGGGGGAAAGCATGGGAAGGGACCCTCTCTAGTTTTCCAGAGACTAAAAAAAGAGGTGAGAAATATTTTCTGTCTTGCAAGATTTATGTCAGCCTTGCAAGATAGTTCAGTCAGGAAGCACTTTCAGATGAACTAATTCTACTTTTAAGGTTATATTAACAAAATATTGTAGGCATAGTATTCTGGCATTTTTTTTAAAAAAAACTTTGTTTATTTTTACTGGCTTTATTCAATTTTAACTGTATGCTGTCCAGAGTCCTGTATGAGATGTGCAGCCCACAAATTTACTAAATCAATCAATGCACTGGAACTCATAAGATTTCATAGCAACTATTTTGTGAGGGGATCATTCGCCATTTTGCAAGAGAACCTATATGTTCTCAAAATTACAAAGCCAATTACAAAGCCAACTCTACCTGAGTCACAAATTTCTGTGATCTTTTCCCTCTCACAGATTAAAACAAACATATTTCACTGCAGGAAATACACTTTTAGGATGCCCACTAACATCCTGCATTTTCCCCCACAATGAAAGGGAAGCAACACTTAAACTGAGCAATGACTATTATTTAAATCCAATGTTTCAAGTCCAAGGCAGTCTGAGAACAAAAAACTCCTACAATCTGCAAAGCATCTCCATTTTAATTGATTAGTATCTATTTCAGGAATGAAACTGGGCCCTTATCATGTCTTCAGTGGCGCTTTTTTTTTTTTACTGATCTCTGAAATTCCTTTGTACAGCAATTCTGTGGCACAAACATCAGTTTCAACAAAGGAATTTGGGAGATTTAAAAAGTAATGGTTGGAAACTGATCAAAAAGAGAAGCAACCTAGAATTAAGTGAGGACAATTAACCAGTGGAACGGCTTGCCTCCAGAAATCGTGGGTGCTCCATTACTGGAGATTTTTAAGAAGATGCTAGACAGTCACTTATCTGAGATCTATAGGTTCTCCTGCTTGAGCAGGGGGCTGGATTAGAAGACCTCCAAGGTCCCTTCCAGCTCTATTCTATTCTAATCTGGACCAAAGACAAAGAATTATAAATAAAATGGGTTGGATGGAGACAGAGAACCCAGAATGTACCGTAAGTGTATATATGCACTGTATGTATTTAGCTAGCTTTCAAGTCAATGTAGATTCCTGGTGACTGTCTGGCCAGTCCAGAATATCTCAGAAGAAACTGATCGTCGAATGTATGATACATATCCAAGTATGGGATGTATTGGTGTATTGTGGGGATGTATTTATTGTCCCTGCAATTTTATTGGCAAGATTTCAGAAGTGGCTTGGTTGGTTTCTTCACTGCTCACAGCAGTGACTGGCCCAATGTCACACAGCTGGCTTTGTGCCTTAGGCAGGCTAGAATTCACTTCTCTAGCCTGGTGCTCTAACTACAGAAAAGCTGGTCAGAAGCTATGATTACACCATTGATATAGGCCTGGGGTGAGTGTTAAAAACTGTCTTCAGGGCAAAGATTTCACTTTGTGTTTTGAGTTACAGTCTCCCAGGAATACACTCATGTGCGTTACTGACCAGCACATGAATCTGGTCAGAAACTAAATTTGATTTCATTTGCATCTACATTAAAAAAAAACCAACCACATTAAAAATTCTAATTTGATAGTGACTTTCAGAAATCTCACAACTAGCTCCAAATTATACATCTTTGGTATAAATTATCACATATTCTTGGCAGTAAAGCTTACACATAAATCACTGGATACTGATGCCTAAATAATGAACTTTAAAAATAATTAATGCCTTGTTTCATTCAATATGTGCACTACATTCAGATGTCCTACATACATATTTAGCATTAATGATGTAGGGTTTTTCATTATTTTCATTACCTGTAAAATAAGAATAATTTATCTAAAAGTAGTCTTGAAAAAGAGACTATTTTAATACAAAAATATATGTATATCAGTGGATATTTAAAAAAGTGTGCAACCTGTTCATTTATGGGATTTAGGATTTATGCTGGATTGAATGGAATTGACAACAGTACATTTTGAGATCATATACTGAGATTCTTTAGATGTAATAGATTGCTCTGAATTATAGATTTTAAGAAAACATGTAATTCAGGTTAATCAGAAAAGAAATGAAATTAGAAGAGCAGAGCAGATAGCCCATCATAGCATAGAAAACTATGTTTGATTTAGTTTATCTTTTCTACAGCAATAAAACACTGCACAATCAGAGCTTATGAAGCAGACTAATTATTTAACAACTGACCACAAACTATGAGTAAGCGTGGTCACATTTCATTATGATACTTTAGCAACATAGTAATTGCCAAAGTGAGGAAAAATAGGGTTTCATATCAAGAATGGAAATTCCGCAACAAAGAGGAACTAAGTATTCTCGTAAAAACAGATAAACAGGAATTATCAAAATAAGATAATATCTTCAGGGGTCACTTCTCTTGCAGAAAAGTTTCAGTGCAAGTCTTTACGTCAGACAAATCTTTGCAATTGGGGAAGAATTTAGTGCACAAGAACAACCCTGTACATTAAAGCCCTTCCCTCCAGATATTTTTTACGTGTTACTGTAAATTTCCTTGCGGAGTCCTGAGAAAAATCCAGAAGACTCACCTCCTATCGTAGGCCTGTAGTACTTGTTGAAACGATCATTAGCATATCGCTGAACTAACGATGTCTTCCCAACTGTGGCATCACCAATAATTAAGACTTTGAACATGCGGTCGTGATGACCCACCATGACTGGACACCAAAGCCAATTAAAAGAAGCGGGTGCTGCCTCCTCTTCCCTTTCCTGAGGGGTCAATCACGTGAACGAAAAAAAAAACAATCAAAGTACAATTATTTACAGAGGGGGGGGAACACGCGTACGTTCAATCGTAGTTTCTGTAATACAGGGAACTCACAAAAGGGTCGCTTCCTGGTCTTTCCGGCTGCAAAGATACCTCTTTCCGAGCAAGCACACCCTTAATTTAAGGGCAAGGAGACCAAATATACCACTCCCAGAAGCTTTGTTTCAGTCATATGAATATTGGCGGTGCTGCGATAGGAATTCAAGCGAAAGACTCGTCCGCCCTATCTTGCTTTCTAAGAAAGAAACAAGCACTAAATGATCAAGCACTAAAAGCGACACAACCGCACCCGATGAAGCACCAAAACACGTTTACCGGGCAGGCAGGCAAAACTTAAAAGAGGAGTCCCGCGCGCACGTCCTTCTCTCGTACTGAAACTTTGGTTAGCCAACTCTTTTCCGCATTCGCCTTTCTGTCATGTGAGAACCTGGCGGCAGCTCTGCCCCTTTAAAGCCCCAAACTACATTACCCGGCATGCATCTGGGGAGTGGGTCTTGATTACTTGGTTATAGTGCTTTAATCTACTCCAGCGGACGCTGTAGCCAGTGTTTGGTGTTAAGTGGAAGTAGTTTAAAATCGTGCCCTCCAGCGTTTTTCGCAGATTAATTGCTCTCTGTGCTTTTCTTGCCTATGAAATGGATATAATATGGGTGTAAGAAAAGCGAACTGAAAATGGATTTAAATGGGAAAACGCTGATTTTCCATGTCACTCCTTGAAAAAAGGGGGAGCATATAAAATGCCTATGTGCCTAAGGTTTATAGGCAACCGCTAATTCCCTTTCGGGTCTGCGACGTTCTACAGAGAGAAATGGCACGTGAAATTAAAGACACGAAATAAGAAACCCAATATTGTTTTACGTGATGGTTACTAAATATATGAACATCAAAGGAGAATCCAGACAATTGAAAAGGAGGAAAAATGGGGGCTGGGGAAGAGAATGAGAATGCACATTAACTGTTTTCTTGACACCTGTCACAAAATTTGCAATGAAAAACTGTCAAAAATGTACTTTGGCCTACACATAAAAATATTTTCTCCTGTAACAGACTTTTGGTTTTGCAAGGGCAGGAATGTGCTATGTCAGGTTAAGAGGCAAAAAGCCTTCAGGTGTAACTGATTAAGGTCAGTTGCTGGATTTCAAACAGGGCAAACTGGCTGCAGGATACTAATCAACTAATGAAGAGTGGAGCTTGTTAATTTGCAGTTAGAAGTTATTAGGGAAGCACCTCAGAAAAAAGCTTCTCAGGAAGAGATACACAAAAAGAGGGATAATGTTTCATTTTAAGGCTATGCCTGCATACCAGGACAAAGAGGAAGTCATGTCCCTGTTGCCCAATGTTCAGTAACCCTATTTTATATCAACATTATTAATTATACTCTGGGTATCTTTCTAGGCTGGCAACCTATAGCCTTTCTATCTTGGCAATCTACAGTATTCTTATTGTCACCCCATCCATGTACTGCTTCGTTCTTATTCATCCTTCCCCCTTAAGTACCCCATTGACTGGCATATTTTTAAAAAACTTCTCCTGACATCAACTCTCATTTTGCATTAGTGGTGGAATCCTACTTTCATTCACAGCCATGTTGACTGTTTTTTGATAAACCTTCTTTTCTCACAACACATCACATTGATACTATTGTTTGTATTTTCCTCTTTTATTTAGGTTACAATGATTACAGCCTGATCAAAGGGGGGGGGGTGTACATTACATTTATTTTTTTCCGTAGTTATCATACTTCTACCTTGCCACAATCAAAACAACTATCAGCTTACAGTGTACATAAGCAAAATTATCCATGGTTAGCTTAATCCAACAAATTATAACTGGCCATAACTGTGCTGGTCCTCTAGAAACTTAGACACAACAGCAAAAGCAAAGGAGGAGAAAACAAATACATAGAAAAAAGCTTCCAAAACAACTAAGTTTTTAAGAGTTTCTGGAAAACCAACGAAGAAGGGAGCTGATGAAATCAAAATGATAAAAAAACAGTAGTAATAATAAAACAACTCTTTGTTCTTAACCTACTAGGAACCGTTAATCAAAGAATTTCCTGGATACCGAGAACCATTCATTAAAGCCTGCCCACCTCTGCTACTGCCATCACTGTGACACCGTATAGGTCCAAAAATTGGGCCTTGAATAAGCAGGCTAGAAAGAATATTGATACTTCTGAACTTTAGTATTGAAGAAGACTCCCGAGAATAACATGGATAGCTAAGAAAACAAACAAATGGACTGTAGAACAAATCAATCCAGAGTTGAGACACAAATGACCAAACTCTTAAGTATTACATTTTGGTCTCGTTATGTGAAGACCCAACTCCCTTGAAAAGTCCATAATGCTAGGAAAAGTGGAAAGAGAAGAGAGTGATCAGCAGCAAGGTGAATTTGGAGACCTGGTTGGACAGATCTATGAATGTGGTTTTTAAGAGCTGACACTGACTTCATGGTACATAATCACACCCTGAGCAGAGGGACATAATCTAAGCTATGTAAGTTAATTTAGATAAAGTGTATTTTTCTTAGGTGTAAAATAATGCTCACATGTGTCTCCTTCTTTAAAGAATCCCTAAAATGAGCAGGTAGCTTGGAAATAAAGGACAAAGGGGCCAATGAATAAAACTGAAGGAAACCAATGTGGCCTAGTCTTTTTTTGCTTATTAATACAAACATCAGCTAAAATGTCAGCTACCAATTGTTGATAAAAATGAAGGACCAAAAACCATATAAATAAATGTAAATATTTATTTTACCAAATATAATTTATCAGTTAAATTGGCATTTGTCAATTCAATTACAGCAACTATAAATAAGGAATTTGTTTTCTTTGTTGAATAAAGGTATAAACCAAAAGCTTAATTTTCATTTGCAGCCAAGTTTAAATATACATGCATTTGAGTGCAACTTGTGAGTATAAAATTATTTTTTTACAACATTCTGTTCATATACTTGCACTTTGCTTCCCACCTTACCACTTTCAAGGCAATAAAATTCAGGGATCTCACCCAAGCAGCACAAACATTTCAGCTCCTGGATGAAAGACTAAATTTAACTAGGAGATATATATATCCATTAATGAGATCTAGTGACATAGATATTAATCAGAGAGATAAACACAATGAAAAAAATGCTTATGTGGTATTATATACATATATAAGAAAAGTGCTTAGACTGTTAGATTAAAATGAATGCATCGAACTGGACATTTAGATAAGGCAGATGAAAGTTCTTTAAAGAGCTTACGGCAATGCTTAATGTAGACTTTTTTTGAAAGTAATTAGTAACTTACTTGGAAAAAGTCCATTTCTTAAAAAGAAACTAAGCATTGGCATCTACTGAAATCTGAAGAAACCTCACCGTATAAATACTTGTATTCACAGAGGGCAGGCAAGAACATCTTCAGCCATATCCATTACTTCCAAATTACTGAAGGCATCATGCACACAGAAGGATTAACTCACAAACAATTGCAGCATGAATTTGAAGTCTCCCCTGATGACATATTAAAATATGGTTATGGCAGCACCCAGGTTGTCAACTAAAGTAGGTCACAGGATTATCCTAAAAATAGTTGCAGTCTACATAAGCTCCTGTGGAATATATTGAACACAATATATTCACTTCCACTCCGAATTTTAATTTTGGTAAATAGCAACCACATTGTTTTTAAGGAAAACTTGCAGGAAAGCTGCAGTTACATTCCAGATAACAGCTTGTTTCCAGCAAAACAAACTCAACACTTTTCTGAAAGTCAAGAGCATTCAGTTTCATTACTTGAGCAAGTTTAGGACTGCAACCTCCCAGGCAACCACAAGAAGATGGGGGGGGGGGGGATGCTAAAATGTTTAAATGTTGTTGCCATCTGGTGGTTCTGGATTTCTGCAATCCATATGTGGTAGCCCAATGCATTTTGAAGGTAGTAAATCAAAGCTAGGACGCAGCATTTTCAAAGGTCAACACTGGTCCATCCCTCCTTACTTCAGCTTTATTGGTAATTAAAGCAAGTATTCGAAAACAATCCTTTGATTATAGAGAAGCCAAAACAAGAGAACCTTTAAAAAAACAAGCTTTAATGGAGTTCTGCGTTGAGGAAATGTATATGAGTAGTGAGTCATATACAAAAGAGGTAGGTGTCCCAGCAATTTTGGTTATATTATTGAGTTCAGTAACAAATAACATTCAGCACAATAGGCCTCCACTCTCTCTGGGGCAGCATAGAATCTTAATTTCCATTCTTGAATAAAATGAAAGATTCCCCCTTTCACATTTTGTTTTATGCAACTAATTTGGCATTCCCTATTTAAATATTTTGAGTTACTTCTGCTCAAGCTCCATTTATACAAGCAATATAGTGTGAGAAGATAAATTCTAAATACCTCTATAGTAAGAAGAGTGTATTTCATACAAAAACTCCCTACTTACAGAACCTGATATTTTGTTGCTTCCACAGATTCAATTGCTATCCAAAACATCCAAATGATCTGATTTCAGTCTGGTTTTTACACTTCTAAAGACACTCAATGTCTCATTTTTCATGAAAAAAATTATAAAATAAATGCCATTTCTTCAGATTCATAATAATAGCATTTATCTATTTGTTGCAATATTACAGATGTTCTGACGTTTGACCTAGGAGAAGACAGAACCTATGTTGAAAATATTGGATCTCGCTACCATGCAGGTAGTACCTGCCAGTTTTTATAACTACACTATACAAAGACAATGTTTGTATACAAGTCTAAACTTCAAGATAAAGACTATGAAATATATGTGTGTAAGGAGCTTTCATTTCTAATTATATTTCATCTGAGGCTTTTGAAATGAACCAACTCCATCTTGATGTTACAATGCATCAGATCTACTCTGGAAAACATTCCACAAACTACTTTAATTTTATTCTGTAGATTTGAAGAAGTGCTAAACACCTATAGTTGCCTTCAATTGTAATATCAGGATTTGGCATCAAAACATTAAGTGTCTCAATCCCATATATTGAAAGTTTTCAGATCCATAAAGACCTGTCTTTTGGTCAGTTAGATTTATTATACTATCAAGGATAAGCAAGGAGGGGTATGTGTGTGTCCAAAACACTTGATCTGTTTGTTGCTACTTGCTACCAGTTGTAGTAACTGATGAAAAATATGAGCCTAGTTTAAAAACACCAATTACCAGCTGCATCTTAACTATTCACATACACATATATTACACACAAGTGATAGCGTTGTATATCTAGTGTAGTGTTTTTCAAACTTGATAATTTTAAGATGTGTGGACTTTAACTCCTAGAATTCCCTGGCCAGCATATTGGCTGGAGAATTCTGGGAACTGAAGTCCAGAAATTGCCAAGCTGGAAAAACACTCATTTATGCCTTAAGTGGGTACAGATGGTGAAAGGTGGATGTCTTTAAAAAATTTTGTTCAATTTTTCTCTATTTTCTCTATTATATATAAATAGTTAACCATTTTGAAATTGCACTTGGTGATTGTCTTTATACATTTTCTTCTTCTTTTGTCCTTCTTAAAACTAATTCTCCTGTACACACTTGGCTTGAAATATAAACCACATAAAATTCCCATTGAAAATAATGAGAATCTAGTATCAAAGTTAAAGTCCCAAAGAACGACTTTGTGGGGGCAGGGGAATGTGACTGAAGGAGATGAACTGAGGACTGAAGAAGCTGAGGAAGGGTGCTGTTAGTCTCCAACATCAGTATCCCGATCCCCAATTAGCCAGAGGATGTGGAAGCTGAGTGCCAGGAGACCTGTTCCAAGCAAGTCACCCAGTGCTGTCAAATAAGGTATAGAAAAGTTGTCCGGGTCCAGGCCTCGACCCCACATCCAATGAACCATCCAGTCAGCAATGTAAAGAAGAATGAGAACCTGAAAGGCACAAGC
>NW_015386930.1:0-3627 GCF_001527695.2 Protobothrops mucrosquamatus | reverse complement strand
AGTCTCCAACATCAGTATCCCGATCCCCAATTAGCCAGAGGATGTGGAAGCTGAGTGCCAGGAGACCTGTTCCAAGCAAGTCACCCAGTGCTGTCAAATAAGGTATAGAAAAGTTGTCCGGGTCCAGGCCTCGACCCCACATCCAATGAACCATCCAGTCAGCAATGTAAAGAAGAATGAGAACCTGAAAGGCACAAGCATAATGGTCATATTAGCAACGACTAGGTCAAAACACCAAGGCAGATATAAAGACTACTTCCTATACTCCTCTACATTACTTCAACAGTGGGAAAACATCTTGTAGATCCCTCCATGCGTAATGGATGCCTTTAATGATTAATTCTGTCTTCTCTGGTGAAGGGCAACATTATGAAATAAATAATTACTATACTAGAATAATAGTATATAGTTTATACTGTACTATGCATTTCTTACTTTACTATATTTTAGGAAGAAATGCATATTTTTTTTGAAACTTTTAATCGTACTGGTTTAACTTGTTTTTATCAGTCATATTTAAAAAAAAATAATTGTATCATACACTACAAAAGGTTTTTGCACCGCTTGATTTGGGGGATTTTCCATCTTTGGTGCTGGATGGGTGTGTGATCTGGGGGTTCCTTCTGGACTCATGGCTGCTGATTTATAAAAATGCATCCAATGCTTGTAGCATTGATAAACTTGGGAGAGAGATATTTTGACTTATTTTACATAACTTCTTACTGCTGTTCGTTGATATATAATGCTGCAATAAAGAGTATTGTAGATGGAATTGTGGACAGAGAGATCTGCTCTTGGAAGGAAAGCCCAACTTCAGATGTTACCTCCTAGATGACAAAGATGTCTATATTTCTTGTATTTCTTTTTTTATTATTAATTATTTCATCATAGAGATAAATTGTTTTAATTTTTCCTCCTATTCTTTTTTTTTGCATGTTTTGTGGATGTAAGCCTGCAAGATGGAGCTAATATTTTTTCACCTATTGTACCTAATACCTTGAGGAGAAATATTTTTTGGAAGAATAAACATTCTATAAATAGATACATGCTGTGAGATGGCAATAATAGTTGTATTCAACTTGCTATTGCACCTCGGAAGACACTTTCTAAAAGTTGCTATTACACTCTTAAAAGTCCTAATCCTTACAGGCAATTGATACAGAAATCAACAGTAGTGCCTTAAAATTATATTGTGTCCCCGGAACAGGCTACAGCTCATTGTTCCAATTTTTCAAATGCAAACACAACAGAGTCCCAGGATGAGCTGTATTTATTAGCCATATCTCTGTTTTTTTAGAAAAGCTATACCTTGTTTTATGAATTTTAGTTCAATTGTATATTAACTTCAAGATTTCCACAGGCATAGAAAGCCAATTTCAACCAGAAACATCCTGGGATGAAAGCCTTCCCCTCCCAATGTTGATGAAGAATCCTGCAAAGCCAAGATTCTACTGGGACAGTTCGAAGTAATTGGCCTTCCCAGCACCCATTGCGCATTATCTATTCTATCTGATGTGGCAGTTTACTATCAGGTAGACAGAGGAAGGCATGATCAAAGAGAGAAGCAATTTATGTAAGATTGCACTACGTGCTTCACATCCCTTTCTCCCTGCAGGCAATCTAATTCTTACTACCACATGGCTATGAAAAGTTGAATACAAAAGGGGAAAATACTTTCAGTTCAGAGGAGTATACAGCTCTACTTCTAATCTCTCACATATATCCAACCTCAAAGCTAGTATTGTACATGACATATGCAGTTATCTTATATAAGAAATATTAGCACCTCGGAATAAATTACTCTTTTAAAAAATGTGATTGTAATTTTATTGCATGGCACTTCTAAGTTTAATCCACACAACTTCAGATTGTACTAATATACTTTAGCTCTTTTCTGGCAATTCAACTTTCTTTAGTTTGTTTGCAAATAACTCAAGCTAGCGAACATACCCAACACACTTTTCTCCTGTTTTCCCCACAACTACTATTCTGTGAGGTGGGTTGATCTGAGAGTGACGGGCCCTAAGTCACCCAGCTGGCTTTCATGGCTAAGGTCTTGCACTCACACATGGCTTCCACTTTCTAGCCTTTTTAGCCACTAGACCAAACTGGCTCTCATATGCAATACAAATTATCTTAATTTATTCCAAGCAAGTTTTGCTATTTTATTTCTGTATGTGTTTTAGTTAAGGTATAAATCTTGCCTCTTAAGAGCTTAAGATGTTGCAAACTGTACTTCTTCCCTTAACAGTACACAAGGTGTACCCAAGGTACACATATGCAGTTGCTGAAGAACAGCATCTGGTCCAAATTAATTCAGTGAGTTTCATAGGTGAACGTGGACTTGAATCTGGATCTTCTCAGTCTGACTTCAATGCTATAACTATACTACTACACAGATTCTCTTTTTTACTCTGCAGTATAATGGCTGCAATGCAAACTATGTTGCCAAAGAACTAAACAATGAAATCTAAATTTCTTGAAACCCAAAATAATTTTTTTAAAAAAGAGTCTGAGAAAGATGCTATCTATCATGAACTCAGGAAAATGTATAAATATAATTTTTTGGAAAAAAAAATGCCCTTCTGGTTATCTATATGTCTCCCAAGTGAGTAGAATTGTTAAAAGTCCCCTTTGCCCATGTGTGTGAAAATATGTCAGAAACATTTGGCCCCGCTCTGACACAGCAGGGGGAGAAAATCTGGCTCCTAAGTCAAAACAGTTACCCACGTTTGTTTTAACCAAATCATGTAGTAAAAGACCCCTTTTTAAAAATAACTTGTCTTGTCTTTATCCCCACTGACATGATAAGCCAGGCAACTGATGACAATTCTTACCTGGAGAAGTGCTGCGGTCATGTAGAAAACTATAAATATCAGAGTGAGGGTAGTGTGACCTCCCTGCATGGAGCTGATGGTGTAAAGGAAAACCAAATGACCTGGCACAACCAGAAGGAAAAGCACCCGAGCAGACCGGGAATTCACATCTGCTGGCGAGATGGATAAAGATTTAAATTGACATATACTACATATGAAAGGAAACTTCTCTATGTGGTTTTAACTGTAAATTGGAAAACATACATTCGTTGTTGAGGCTATTTGTCAGAATTTATACTAAAAAGTACATTATTGTTCTGTCCCCGTTCCGACCCACACACCCAAACAGCCAGCCGAGGGTTTAAAGACTTCTCCAGACACCACTTCACAGATAAGAAACTTGGCAGCAGCTCCGTAGCTGCCTGCCAAGACCTTTTACTCCAAACACACAGAAACAAAAACAATACACAGTTTAAAACCACAGCACACTACTTTGCCAGAGATTCAAATGGCCACCACCACCCTTTTATAGCCTGTGGGGTGTGGTCCAGTGACTCAGCTTAATCTCTGGCACATCTCTTTTTCTGCTGCGCACGCTTGTCGCTCCTACGCTCCAGCCACAACTTTTCTTCCTCATTATCCGACACACCTGGCTCCTGGCCAATCTGAGAAACACCGGGCTCCTGGCCAATCTCAGAACCACCTGGCTCCTGGTCAATCTCTTCTCCGTCGGAAGACACCTGAGGCATTGCCAAAGAGGAGGGTCCTGGAGAGGGAGGCCTAGCCATCTCCTCTCCTTCATGTTCGGAGC